>NC_041396.2:274429961-274729961 GCF_900747795.2 Erpetoichthys calabaricus | reverse complement strand
AAGTACAATCAAAATTTATTAAAGGGTTTAACTTACTCAGGCTCATTTTTTACAGTGACATTCTGTATATTCTAACATCCAGGAACTTACCCACTGCAGAATGATAATGAGAGAGGGCCTCTGCTAGCTGACCAGCAGCCAGCAGTTTTTTCCCCATCTCCAAGTGGTGTTCAATCTCTTCATGAGAGGCGCCAAGCAGACCTACAGCAAATGAATTGCTTAGTCAGAAAAGAATACGAACAAGAGCTTCTAACAAAAAAAAAATCAGCCACTGAATTTACAAAGTAAAACCTCTTAATACCGTAGTTCAGTAAAGTATAAAAAGTGCAACTATGATTAAAATCACACAAAATCTGCCCTAAAGGAAAGAAAACAGTGAGAACAGAACTGCTAGAAAATGTATACAAAGAATTCAACTAAAACATTTTAAGAATCTCCTTGTGGTGGACTGGTGCCCTGTCTAGGCTTGATTCCTACCTTGCGGCCAGTGCTCACAGGAGAGACACTTAAATGATTGTCAGATTCACAATAAGTTGAGTGTAATACCAATTTGAATTTCTTACTCAAGTCTATTTGCTGCATTTTGAAAATGAATCAAATGTGAACTCTCTCAGTGATTTTCAAAATAGAGCACAGGGCAGATAACAGTACAGATGAAAAACACATACGCACTGAAAAGAAAACATTTATTCCCATGCTCCAAACAATTAGTGCAACATTTCTTGTGCTGAGCGGTTTTTGCTTTCGCTGCAGATATCTTTGCTTGTAGGATTTTTAAATTCATGCCAGCAAAGTTTTGGTTGTGTAATATGCATCTACATTTGTCAGCCCAGGGCTAACTTACTTCTGGGATTTGTGCAAGCAGCAACCTTTTTTTATAGAAGCTCTGTGTTCTCTCCATTTTTCCCTTTTTGTTTCTGAACTTGTTTTACTAGTTACTAGTTTTGATTAAGGTTACATTCCTCTCTCTGACACACTAACATAGAGTACTTTCAGCCAAAAATTATTCGCCAGAAGCATGTCAAGAAACAGTACTGGGGTTTCATTATACCAGTGTCAAAATACTTTTATAATGCCTCACCAAGACTAATTGCCAAGCTAGGAGTTTGTCTCCCCCCCCCCCCCTTTTTTTAGTTATTCTGGTGTATATTTGAGAGGGGCTTGTTGCTTGTCAAAATATTTATATATTATTGTGCTTTGGTAAAATGTCAAAATTCCCTCTTTGGGAGGAATAAAACTAAATTACAATTTTTGCTCAAATTTAGCCTGAACCCATCAGAGAAAAATTAAAATCAGGCAGAAAGCTCCATGTATGAATGTCAGTCAGTCATCTTCCAACCTGCTATATAGTAACACAGGGTCACAGGGGTCTGCTGGAGCCAATCCAAGCTGTGGATTTAAAATTACAGCACAAGGATTTAATTTTGTGCATTTTTTCTGTTCATAAAACCAAGGGAAAAATCTTGGGTGTCAGTTATATTAATGTAAATGAAACCTTGTTACATAATTATCTCTTGTATTAACAATGAATTTCATTTTAAAAATACATTTTTCAGTATTACAGAAGCCTTTTCAGTCAATCCCTCCATGCTGTTTACAAGCTAACAAGACTTCTCCTGAAGCAGAACATTCTCCTACCTTTACAGTACTAATCCCAAAGTCTCAAATTATTCCACAACACAATTGTGGGGAAGTTTTACTGAAGTCCCCTTCTAGCATTTCTATTTTGTGTCTCCTTTAACCAATTTAACACAATACAGAGGTAAAGCTTATTTGTTTATAGTTATTGGGATTCAGTTTATCTTCCTCAAAGACTTGTTAATAGCTTAAAAAGCAAATGGCAACTCTAAATTTTGGTGTGAGTAAGCACGAGGATGCACCCTGCAACTGGCTGACATTCATCCAGGGCTGGTTTAAATCAGGTTGTGCTCCCGAGATGAATTCTGACTCCCCACAGACCTACACTGGAGGAAACATATTTAGAAAAAGAGTAGAACTGTATTTCAAATTTTCATTTATTTCTTGTAGCAGGTCAAGTTCCTGCTAGAAGAACTTTGCTAATTAAAACATCGTTCATTTCAGTGTTCACTTCTGGCAAAGTTTTACAATGGCTTAACTTTAAAAGTACCCTGTATGTGTAACATACATCATACAACTTAAAAAGTCATTTAACACTGGGTTTGCTTACTATTCCACCTAAATTGATTTTTGCCTTGGAAGAAACTTGGGCAATAACTTGTTTAATACTTTGTTTTATTTGCAAGACAATAATTGCAAAGGCTTTACACTGTATTTACAGTTAACTTTCAAATCTCCGGAATGACACTGAAGAAATGTATTATCACATTATCTCTCAGCTAATAAATGAGCTATTAAAGAACAGGAAAGAACTTTATTTTTTTAATTTGATTGTCAATCCTACATAAAAACAGCATCATATGATAAGAGATGCACAGAGAAGGTAATGTTTGCTGTGGCAAAAGGAAATTCCAGGCATATGAACATTTTTAGTTATAATAACACTACATGGAAAACACACTCCAAATAAAACATACAAATTCATTCCAGTTCCAAACCCTAATGACTTGTTAAATCAATCTTAATAAAAGGATGTGTCTATCCAGTTGCTGTGTCTCGGTCAATCCAAAAAGATTGTGCAGCACAATCATTTTTACTAATAAAATACATTGCATTTGTCATTCCAATAGATGGCACATTGGCACTGCTTTTAAGAATACCATACCAAATGGCATATAACGTATGCATTGTATGATGCACTAAAACATCACATTACAGGGGAACCCACACTAAAGACCACAAGTCTATTCAAATACACAAGCAGAGTCCCAGCACAATGTGTGGACTCACTCGTGAAGCAGCCCATTACTAGAAATTCAATGATTTACAGGAGATGAAGAGTGTTGGAAACCAGTTTTGTGAAGGGTATGGGCTCCTACAGAAAGATACAGGTGGTCCAGATCTAATTATGCAACTTTTAATGCAAGAAAGCACCTGCTGTTCGACTGACAACCGTCTCCCCGCCATTTTGGAATGCAGGGCAGGTGCTGCCATCTATCGGCAACAAAAATAATTTTTTGCGAATTCTCTATGTAATAAACGTAATAAGTTACAGTGTAATGAAAATTGCATAATTAGATTTGGACCACCCTATACAGTACATGGGGAAGCCACATATTTTGTGGCCATGTTTGTTATTTTGGAGAAGTTTCATGTGGTCCTCAGCAAAAGGAAAGAGACCTGCAGGTATGCTAAACGTAGTGCTGATTGATTGCCGAAATTAATATGGCTGTTTATGGGGCACAAACTCATCTGCTGTGTGTGCGCCGCCTCGCTGTATTTTTTAAACAAATGACAAATTAAATTAATAATTGCGCAAAAACATGGAGTCACTAAGGTACACCCTCCCCAACAATAAAATACTTATATTCCAGGATGAATGATCACACTGTTTGAGTTTACAGTTATGGTAGCATGAAAACCCAAAGATTTTTACCACATGTACAGAAACTTGTGATGTGTGGTCTTTTCAGGAACTGTGTGCATTAGCACATGTGGCAGTTGTCTTAACATGGCTTTATTAAGAAAGGAAAAGGCAGAGAGTAAGAAGAAAAAAGAAAAAAAAACCCACTAGCACCATATACTTTTTTTGGGATTTAGGAATCAATTTTGATTTTAAATTATCAGAATCTCAAATCTGACACTAATTGATTTTCCCCCCCCCCCCCCCCCCCAATTCTAATGAAACAAATTAAGACTGACTTTTTGTAACAGTGGTTAGTCTTCTCAAGCTGAGAGGCAGCAGAAGAAGGTTCAAATCCTATTTCCCACCAATATAAAAGTACATTTTGTCAGATACTCCAATTTTCCTTCCACATCCGAAAGTGATGTCTTAGCTTTATTGGCAACTTTAAGCTGAATTTCCTCAAGTGTGTCAACTGTCAAATCATCCAATCTTGGTTACAGTCAGAACAGAACTATTCAATTAGTAGCCCCTAGGCCCTTGTGTAGATTTTTACTGGCCCCTTGATTTTTTCTTTTTAAAATTAGTTGGCAAGAACCATAATTTAGAATTTTCATTTTTGGAGGCACCCATCAGGCCTATAAAATGTAAAATTCAGGCCTCCATGAATGCCAACAGTTAGTTTTAACTAGTCACTGAAACAGAAACAATGTCATCAAGATGAGAGCAGAAAGGTAGATTTGTTCTAGTCTGAATAAAAATGTGGGTTTACCCTGTGGTATTTCAAGACAACTCATTGTAACTTAGACACCAGCTTAATTTATTACTATATTTCTACAGTTCATTACATATTGTTAGGTGCACCACAAGTCACAGTGACTGCCTCCATGTTCTCCTCTAACTGAAGTAATAGCTTTAGAGGATCTGACAGCAATTGTTTAGCTGTCAAGTTTGAAGATAATACAGTAATGATTGGTATTTCTAACAATGAGGCACATTTTAAAGAGCAGCCCAATAGGATGCACAGATGGTCCTAGGAGCAGAACCTCCAACTAAATGTTAGGAAGATGAACTGTTCGGCAATTTGCTAAACCACTGGTCGTCAATGGAGAAAAAGTGGAGAGTCAGGAAATTTAAGTACCTTGGGACTATATTGGATAAAACCTTGTACGTTAGGGAAAGCTTGAAATGTGCCTACAAAAAAAAAAAAAAAGTATTAAGCAGGCTGGGGAAAATGAACATTTTAACTAGCATCCTACGAAACTGTGTCATATTTAGAGCATACTGACTTTTTCATTCATGACAGAGCGGGGGGGAGAGGGGGCGTTTGTCTGTGACTAAAAAAAAAAAAAAAAAAAAGTCTTATACAACCAGTAACAAAAATTTTAAACAGGTCAAATTCTGTTTTGTTGGAATAAGCAACTATTCTAGAATTCTGTTTTGTATTTATTTAAATGTCATTAATTTGTATTTTACTGGATGCATTATATGAAGCAAGGTGCTCTTGCATGTTATGGATTGGATCAAAGTAAAATTTCCACTTGTGGAAAATAAAGGTAATCTCAACTAAAATTTCCACCAGGCAGTTATGCTCACCATTAGAAATTTCCAAGGCTGTTCAGGAGATATTACCTCATTAATGGAGGCATGTACCATTTATTTTAATACATGTATCATGTTCAGCTCAACGTATACATTGGAGACGGCTTTCTTGCATATGAATACCATTAAGACATGTAATCGAGTAACTAGCATTGGCCAGTTCCTGTGACTCTTGTCTTTGCATCATGCTTAAAATTTATGCACCTGATTTAACTACTATAGTTAGACAAATTTGAAAATTTCCTCATTGGGCGACAAATGTAGCGGATGTAAACAGGATGTGGTCTTTTAGGTAAAAAGAGTGAAATGTGACAGGGTGAATTGTTTGCATGTCTCTTGTTTGTGAATTTGATAAAATAATAAAACACTGACAGAGTGCAAGTACAAAATTAAGGAACCCAAACCTCCTTCCATAATTTGAAATTATTTTAACTCTTTTGCAAATACAAACGCAACTAAAAATTTCTGAAAAGCTATTTAAAATTTTTTAGATTCTGAGAAAAAAAAAAAAAAAAAAAAGCCCCTTCACTGGTATCATTTACATAATCTGGCTCCTACTCGCAACTAACTGAATAGCCCTACACCAGGAATGTTTTTGATGAGAACAGGCCATTCAGCTCACCTATCCTATTCCATTTAACTTCTCCAAAATAAGTCCAAATAAAGTTTTGAAAAACCCTTATCTACACCACACTACCTGGTAACTTATTCCATGTGTTTATGATTCTCTATGCGAAGAAAAACTTCCCAATGTTTTCACAAAATTTAACCTTAACAAGCTTCCAACTGTGTCCCTGTGTTCTTGTTAAGCTCGCTTTACAATTTTAAAAACTTTACTAGTATCAATGTTCTAATTTCTTTTGTAATTTTTAACACTTCAATCACATTCCCCCTTTATCTCCTTTTGCTTAAACTGCAAAGGGTCAACTCTTTTAATCTTTCCTCATAACTCATACTCTGTAGTCCAAAAATCAGTTTAGTCGATAATCTCTGGACTTTTTCCTAGCACCACTATGTTTTTTTTGTAGCAAAAACTGAATACAGTACTCTGGGTGAGACCTTACTATTGCAATATAAAGCTTAAGCATAACATCTGCAAGTTGTACTCTATACATTGTGCAATGTAATCTGACATTCTGTTGGCCTACTTAGACTTCTACAGTAAGTACTGTTTAAAGTTGACAATGACTAGTCCACTATGGCTCCCAAGTCCTTCTCATAAGCAGTACTTTCAATTTTCAGACCTTCTATTGTGTATTAAAACCCATCATCTAATACTTTTACATTTATTTACATTAAATCTAATCTACCACAAATCTGCCTAAGCGTGTTTGCTGTACAAACCCCTCTGTAATGATTCAATGGATTCCAGATTATCTGATAATCCACCTATATTGGGATTATCTGCAATCTTAAACAGTTTGTTATTTATATTCCTATCTAAATCATGTATATATTAAAAACAGCAGTGGTCCTAGCAATGACACCGGAGGGACACCACTCTTGACATTACCCAGTTCTGATAAGGTTTCTTGCACCATAACCATGTTCTGCCTCTGTTTTAGTCAATCCTGTACCTTTCTACACATTACACCTTGAACTCTAACTTCTTTGAGGTTGATGCCAAACCTCTCACTTGGGACCTTATCAAATGCTTTCTGAAAGTCAAGATAAATGACATTTATACCACTCTGATCAAATCCTTTTGATACTTCCTCACAGAATTCCAGCATGTTAGTGAAACACAAGGGGGCTCTGCCCCCCTGCTCGTTTCGCTCGCCTACCCCCGGCGTATCATGTATCCTGAAATACATTAGTCGAGCTTGTTCGTTTTGGAGCCGTGCCCGCGGCATTTCAGACGCGCGTTGTAGGCGCCTGCATTCATTGATTTTATCCAGGCGGGCTCGCGTTTGTATATCCGTCAGTCGAGAGCGTTCGTTTTGAGCCCGTGCCTGCTGTGCTTCTGCAGTTTCAGACGCGCGTTGTAGGCGCCTGCGTTCATTGATCTTATCCAGGTGGGCTCGTGTTTGTATCGTTGAGCTGTATTGTGTTTGAATTTGGTGTAAAGCGTTCAGCGGTTTGTACAATCCCAAGCAGCACATTATTCCTAACTTCACTCCGCAGTAGTGCCACTCACAATATGGCAGTGATGCCTGCGCCTTCACTCCGTACCATCTTTGTGGACCTGTGGGGCCTCCGTAGCCTCTTCTGTTTGAATCTGGGCTGCAGCGCAGAATCCTCTTTTTTGTGTGGCTGTGTCGGTAGTCGTTAGCTATGGGTGCGTTGTTGCTTCATTTCTCATTCACGTCATTTGAGCTCTTTCGTTTTTGGGCCGTGACTCCTTCGTGCGCGGTGGATACGACTTCGCTTGCGGTTTAGGAGATGTGCGCTGTACGCCTCATGGTCCCATCGCCGTGTACCTGCGTCCATGCCATCCGGTTTACCATTCTCGGTTAGTAATATGGATGACTTACTGAACAATCAGCATGGGTTCAGATTAGGGAAAACTCCTGTTCTTGCAATGTTTTGCTCAATCTTTTCCAAATTTCTTACAGTAGTTTATGTGTGATACATATTAAGCTTACTGGCCTACAGTATATTAACTTTGATCTGCCTGGTCACCATTTAATATAAGTGGATAAGATTTGTAAATTTTCAGTCTTTAGGAATTTTTCCAGTGTGCAGTGACTTCATAAAAGCATTCAAATGTTTAAATCCGTTATCATTAACTTCTTTACGCTCGAGAATAAACGTTTTGGTACTGCTGATTTGTTAGAGTTCAGTGTATTTAATTTAAGCAGCACTTCTCCCTCTATAAATTGCCAAATCACTCAGTTCCTCCTTAGTAGTCCCTGTTACCACTGGGAGGTTGCCCACTTCTTCACATGGGAAACTTTCAGGAAAATGCAATTTGGCCATTTCACTTTCTGTATATTTTAAATTTCACTCCTGATACACTTCTCCTTCTTGACTGTTCTTTTACTTTTAAAATGCTGAAAGAACCATTTTGGGTCATCTTTCGCCCAATTTGTGATATTTCTTGTTAACTGCCTTTCAGCTTCCCTAATATCCTTCATATTGACTGCTCTCAATTGTACCAAGTGCTTCTAGAGCAGGCATGGACTCCCCTCCAGCAAGCTCATGCTAGATTGAGCCAATTCAAATATCAATGGTTGAGATGACATTTACTAGTTCCCAGCTATTTAGAAGTTCCAGAAAAATAAGAGGTTTCTGGGAAACACACACAGAGGTAGCATATGTTTCACCACTACCTTCTCTGTGTAGATGTACATAATCTAGAGGAAATTTACTTAAATGGATCTGTGGTGAAATACCCAAATTATAATCCCTTTTAAATACTTAAATGCATTTCAACATGTCAGTACTCAATATATTTCTGAAATTAAATGGCTGCATTTGGCTCAAGTTAAAAAAATCATAAATATTAATGACTCCTATATATTTGTACAGCATAAGGTGCAGGAGAACACCAAAGTTAACCCATTATTAACTTATTTATTACATTATACCATGGATTCAGGACTTTCTTTTAACTCATGCACAGTCAAAGTACAAGACAGTTTTTCAAATTTCATTCTCTCAAACACAGGGTCTCCACAAGGATGTGTTTTGTCTACAGTATTACTATTTATACTGCACACAAGTGACCTGAGACAGAACAATGACCACTGTTCTGTTATCAAGTATGCTGATAACATACCGACAGGATGCAGGCCATTACTTAAAATAAGTGAACAGTTTACTAAATTGGTACAACATGAATTCTCTTACTCTGAATGTCAAAAAGACTAAAGATGTTATACTTGCGAGGCAGAAATCTACTTGTTCACCCATCATTGTTTGGGGTGGAGTAGAAGTGGCGAGTGAACATAAACACTTAGGAACTAGCCTAGATAATAATCTTAACTGGAATATAAATACAAAAAGCAAATACTCTAAATGTAATCAGTACTTATTTCTCCTCTATAAACTCAGTCTATTAAAAGTTAAATATGATCTCATGGTGTCCTTTTAGCACAGTTTGATCCAGTCTATTATCACTTTCAGCTTCATTGCCTGGTTTAGCAGTCTGACAAGCCACAAATTAAAAAAAAGGCTTCAGCAGATTATCAAATATGCACCTAAAGTTACTGGAGCGGACATTGATGATTTGGGAAGTGTGTGTCAGAGGACAAGGATGAAAAAAAAAACAAAAAACTTGGAAATCATCTCAGCAGATGGCAGACACCCTTTACATGTAGAACTCAACTTAAGTTACTCAGGGAGGTCAGTCAGTTTAAAATCGAACACATAACTCCAGAAATTCCTGTTTTCCAGTGTTATTCATTTTTTACCAGAGATGATTAAAAAAATAAATCAATCCAGAAGTGTAGGGATTTTCATGTATCATTTAACCATTTAGGTAAAAAACGGACTAGCAAAGTGCTAGAAGTGGTAAGCAAATAATCAGTTTTTCAAAAGACGTATATATTTTAAAATTTCTGTGCATATTTTAACCTCTACCCCCAACCACCCCCAATGTATCGGTTATTGGAGGCAACCGAGAATGCACATTTCACGCTTTCCTGTGTTGAAACAAAAAATAAAAACACTGAAACCATAAATGGCATGACGACTACAGTTAATATTAATAATGAGCCATATATAGCCTGCATATTACCGAGTTTCGTTTTATGGGACTATGGCTAGTTGTCTTGAACTATACAGTCTTGTACAATAAACATAACCTATTAATAATAATTTATAAATATCGCACAGGGCTTATTAACATGGAGCTAAGACGTTAGTATTGGGTTTTAATTAACTCGACAACTAGAATCAACACTCTCAGATTCTTCGAGAACTGTAACTTGACCCCCAGACTCTCCCATGCTGCTGCAACCCTTCTCGATGTCTCAGAAACTCTTATTACTTTACCAGTACCATCCTAGAAAACTATACAGAAGTGCACAAAATTATGAAAGCAAGTAGAAAACAGAAACAGGCATGTCAATGTCCTATACACTTAGACAAGCAAGTAAAACTGGAAACATGCGAGTGATAAAAACTGATAGGCTGCCACCACGTACCATCAAGCTGTACATCCAAGACCACGCAAAACAGGAACACGGAGGAGAAGAAGCCATTGAGGCCCTTCCATCTCCCCATCTCCATCCTCCCGGTAAAGGACAGTGAATGCTTGACAGAACGAGCCTCGCCAGGAAAAAAATAAATATAAAAATTAAATAAAACTAAAACAAAACTAAAACTAACAAGGAAGCCAAGAAGTGCTTGAAAGAGGACTGATCCGATCAGCAACACCCACCGGTGTGCTCCTTCAACAGCTGGATTCAAAGGTTCCGGTATTCCGTCGATCTCAACGGGGTTCTGCAAAGCGTCACTTTAAGAACTACGGGTAAACTGCTTCGCCCAAAATAGTTCGTGACATTCTTAAATTCTGATCGCTTGATCCACCTGGACACTAACGCTCAAGCTTTACTTCAAAGAAGTGGGCTGGATGATTAAACCCAACCCACTCCCTCGAAGGAAACGGATAAGAAATTGGAACAGCTGTTTTACCACACCAATCAAATAACGGTATGGGCGGGAACAAGAGCTCACTTCATATTTTGATTGGTTTCTCAATTTACTACGGGCACGTCTGAAATTGAATTAACGAAACGATGAAAAGCGGTACCCGGTTTTCGGTACCTTTCTATATCTTCTACGTTCACAAACATACCGCTAAAGAAACACATAATGACAGTTATAGAAAAAGAGGACTTATCGGGGCTAAGAAAATATTTACGTGTCAATAACGGAAACTGACTTTCTGAACACAGATCTTACAACATTTACATTCAGGACTGTTAGCAATAGGTAACGAGTTCATACATCCGTGACATCCGGATATCACAGCGTGGTGAAGTGCAATTGGAGGACGGTCTCATACGTCACTTCCACCGATATTAGCATTTGAAAATTTTTAAAGTGACCAGTTTTAAGTGGTGGAGATTAAAAAAGGAAGGGCGTAGGGAGAAAGTTTTGAATGAAGTGCAGTCATTTGAGTGTGGAGGTATAATGGGAGAAGAATAGCAAACTTGTATTAAGAGTAGGTTGACGAGGAAAGTGCCAACAAAGAGACAAGGTGATGGAAGAGAGTGGTGCTGGATGTACGGTAATAAAGGCTAAGAATGATTCAAAGAAGAAATGTTACCAATCAGGGAAGGGGGCAGATAGAGAAGGTAGACACCCAAAGGAAGAAAAGTGGGCAGTGCCAAGAGCCAAGGCACAAGCTTTGGAAGAGGTGTATGAAGAAACTGGAGACAAAAGAGGGAGAGAGAATGATTTTTAGAATAGCAAAGGCTAGGAAAAAAGACAAAGGCTTTTAGTCAGATAAAACAGATGAAAGATGAGCAAGATTGGTCTTAAATGAGCATGAAAGGATCAAAGATAGACAGAAGAGGTACTTTGAAAAGATGTTGAATGAGGAAATTCAAAGAGTTGTACTTGAGATTGGAGTCCCAAATGAAGGACTAGTACCAAGAATAAGAAAAGAGAAAGTAAAGAGGCACTGAAAAGAATGAAAAATGGAAAGGCAAATAGACTGAATGAAATACCACCAGAAATGTGGAAAAATGTAGGAGAAAGGAGGGAGTAGATGTGTTGTGGGATCTAATGCAGAAGACCTACAGTATGAACAGGAGACAATACCAGATGAGTGCATGAACAGTGTGATTGTTCCCAATTACTGTATAAGGAGAAGGGTGATATTCAGGATTGTTGAAACTGTAGAGGAATAAAGCTAGTGTCAAACACAAAGAAAATTTGGGAAAGGGTTATAAAGAAAAGACTTAGGGAAGAGACCACCATACAGGAGGAGCTGGGTAGAGAAACAACTGATGCAGTCTTTGCATTGAGACAGCTCATAGAGAAGCACTGAGAAAAACAGAAAGGTTTGCATATAGTTTAGGCCATGGGAAGATGTTTAGAGGTGCATGTGAGAGAAAGGAATACCAGAGAAGTATGCGAGGATTGTCCAGGATATGTATGAGGGAGTGAAGACTTGAGTTAAAAGCAGTGTCAGGGTAACGGACAAGATCCCAGTTCGAGGAGGTCTGCACCTTAGATCTTCTTTAAGTCCTTACCTGTTTGATCAAGTTATGGATGTGTTGAGTCATAGGATAAAAATCAATCCCCCTGGTGCATGCTTTTTGCTGATGACATTTGTGTTGTGTACCATCAGAAAAGAGGAAGCGGAGAGAAAGTTGTAGGAATGGAGAAGGGCTTTGGCAGATAGAGGATTGAAGATAAATAGAAAGAAGACAGAATATATGAGGTTTAATGATGATCAGAATTCAGAAGTTTTTTTTACAGTACTCTATACCAAATGAGTACAGTCTCAGCATCAAGGTATTGAATGCTGTGGTATCAATGTACCCATCCTTACTTACTAACTCTACACACACACACACGCAGACCGAATGGTTGTCTTCCTACATTAGCTGCACCTGCGCCTATCACCAAATTACAGCATAAGTATTTAGATATACTTGAAAGAGATTTAGAATATAAATACATGCCTAGCAGTTTTGATTTTATGGCTGCATGGTTTATGGCTTCATGTAAGTTAATCAGTTTTCAGTGAGTGTGAGTCACACAGTCATTAATGCAGTTTGCCTGAACAGTAATAGTCTTATCACTTTTGCACAGTTTGGCAAAGTTTGTATATGCAAGTATATGTTGTCACACATGTGCACCATAAGATCACCTTCCAGGCTCACCTAAGGTATTTGGTAGACAACAAAGCCAAGGAAGCTTTCTTTAGTGAAAAATAGTGTGACCTATCTATAAAATACAAATATAGAAAAGATTAACCTTCCCATCCAAATGGATTTCTTCCTTGTAGTTATTGTTGTTGGGACAGACAGCATTTCACACATATGCCCTGTACTCACAGAAATTTATAGTGTACTTATTTAGTAGATAAACTGTAAAGAAGTAGATAAAACTTGTGAATTTCCCCTTGGGATTAATAAAGTATCTATCTATCTATCTATCTATCTATCTATCTATCTATCTATCTATCTATCTATCTATCTATCTATCTATCTATCTATCTATCTATCTATCTATCTATCTATCTATCTATCTATCTATCTATCTATCTAGATGCCTTCATCTAAGGTATGTGATAAGGAATTATATTGTTGGTATAAATGGCCAAAATTTAGTTCCTTCATATGACTTGATGGCTCAATCTCCTTGATAGGGTGAGAAGTGCAACCACATCAAGAGCAGCTTGTTGAGGTGGTTTGGACAAGTAGTAAAAATACCCTGGGAGCTTACCATTAAATATGTGCTTTGCACAGCCCACAGGGAGAAGACTCAAAACCAGACCCAGGACACTGTGGAGTGGTTATATTTTTGATTGGCCTAGAAGGGTCTAGGGATTCTCCATGAAGTACTGATGATTGTTGCAGGTGATAATGTTGTGTTGTCTGCCTAGCTTGTAATGTAGCCACTACACCCCCCACCACAACAAGTGGACAAAGAGTGAAGAGTTCTGCTTGTGTTTTGCATGGTTGAGTAATGATTATCATTGCCACCTCACAGCTCCAGGAGCCATTCCATTCTGTCTATGTTGTGTATGCATTTCACTGTCTCCATGTGTCTATTCTAGAATCAATGAAGCTTTCTCTCTAATCATAAAGAGGTGAATGTTAAGGTAATTGGCAACTTAAAACTGACACAATATATACCAACCAAACATCTTGGAAAGAACCTTCAGGCTTGGCAAGTTCAGTTCTGACACCGGTCTGCTGTGATATTGTTGCATACCTCATCCTTGGCCTGGAGAAGGGTCACTTGTTGATGAGGGCACATTTCATACACCTTCCACCTCCATGTAGAGAAAATTCCTCAATCCAGTTGAGGAAAGGGGAGTATGGGGGTAAGTACACGGTGGTAAATTGTGGATAGGCTTGAAACCATGCCTGCACCAGTTGAGCACGATGGAACCTGACATTGTTCCACACAGTAACGTAGGTCATGCCAGCAGCTCTACAGACAAGAGTTAGCTCATTAAGGAATGCTACAAGGAGCACTTCATTGCATGAGCCAATGCAAGGTCTGTGTCCCACCACACCATCTTATGTTATACCTACACACATGATGATGATGTCCTCACATTGTCTGGATACTTTGATGGCTGCCCACTGGCAAACGGAATTCCAACCTCTCCTTCTTGTCTTGGCCAGGTTGAAGCCTGCCTTATCCACAAAAATGCATTTACAATGGTTTCCATCAGCATTCAGGGCCATCAGCTTCTAAGTGTGTGACACATTGGAAAGAGAATCACTGATTACAGTACAATGATGGGGAATCTTTCACAAACAGACTTCATGTCACTGAACATACCTGAACATACTCAATCCTCAGCTGCTTCACTCTGTCTGCATTCCTCTCAAAAGACACACAGTATGTGTTGTTTTTGGGACATTTGGTGGCTTTTTGGTAGGCATGCAATGGTTGGAAAACTTATGGCTTCTACATTGTTAAAGATTGCTTCATTGTCCAGGATGTGCTGTGTGATTTCTATAAGGCAAATGTCATTTCTGGCCTGACCAAGTAGACAACACTCTGCTCTTGTTTGTCAGTTAGGAGTCTGCCTCTGCCTCCATTATTTGGTTTAGCCTCAATTCTGTAGGAAGAATTACGGAAAACTTGACGTCATCCTGTAGAACACATTTATATAGTCACATAACCTACTCTGTGGTACACATTGGAATGCAGTATACAGTTGTCTGACAACTAACAGTAGCCCACGGTACTATAATGTTCACTGTAGTGCATGCTGAAGACTTACCGGTTCTCATTGCAGAAGGTTCTGAGGTTTGGTTGAATCATTCTAGCGGCCTCAGTCATTTACATACCATGATTTATGACATGGTCTACAACCATTGCTCTGATCACGTGGGATACTCTTAGCTGTTGTTGCCACTGTCTTGGTCTATTGCCTTGTCCTTGACCACATTCCCCCACACCTCTCAAACAGGGCACATGGCCACCTCTCTGGTGAGATCCAAGCCCTTCTCTAAGACAAGGCCAACTACCAATTATCAGATATAGTACTTGTCCCCTGCCATTCCTGTGACCACCATGTCTTCCTCATCCTGCTTGACCAACTGCCTGCTTCATTTTAGAGCATCGCTATGTTGCTGGATTTCACTCATTCATACTTGCACCACAAGGTGAAATCAATCATCATTAAGAAATTGGTGTCAGTGGATCTCGTTATCCTGACACTTCCATGATGTGAACATGGGATTTTGTTCCTCAGTTTCCATAAAGCTATGCTTTAAGAGGATTGTAACAATTATTTATCATTCAGAGCAGTTGTATCAATTGGTAGATCACTGTAATGAAATGAACAGTCAACTCATTTGCAATGTGTGCATTACATTCTGAAATGGTAATACTTTAATGTTAAGTTGTGTCATTTGGAACTGGTGATTTCAATTGAATGAACAAATGACCTTTTGTTTATGTGTGTTGTATCCCAGTAATTGGAGAAAGTGTTAGAGTTTGAAAAATTTGCATTTTGATTATTAGTTGTGAGTTTTGGGTCTAGAGTTTTGATAAATGATGTCAAGGTTCTGAAACTAGTGTCAAAGCGATTGTAAAAAACTTTATCTGAAGAAAATAACATATCATACAATCAAGTTGAACGTATAAAACAAATTACTTCATAGTGAAACAATAAAAAAGAAGAAAATACAAAAAGTTAAATCAAAGTTAAAAAAAGAAAGCATGAATAAAAAGCACAAAACCTAACAAGACAGAGTTTAATTCCCACCCGAGAGAGAGGAGAGTCAACAACATGGGCAAAAATATTTAAAAAGATTTAAAAATAATGGGAAAATATTTTTTCCCCTGATATAAATGCTTATTCTAAAATTGTATTAATTAAATCTTGACATATTTTTAAAAAGTTTTGAACAGATCCCCTAAGCAAGAATTTGATTTTTTTCAATTTCAAAAAGTATAGAACATCAGTTAACACTCTGACTTATAGCAGGTGGGCTGGGATTCTTCCAGTTGAGCAAGATAAGTCTACATGCTAGTAGTGTGCTATCAGCAATTGCAATCAACTTGTCCTCCTCCTTTTTATCCTCATCTGGGAGTCCACCAAACACAACTGTTAATTGTTTACGAGTGACTGTGTATTTGTGGCTGTCTGATAAGCATTCAAAGATTTTTATCGAAAATTATGTTAATTTGGTGCACTCACAAAACATGTGGCCCAGCGAGGTTGGAGCTAGATTGTAATGCTCACAGGTTGGATCTTGCCCTAGGTACATTTTGAACATTTTTAAATGAGATAAATCTAACCTTTGAAAGATTTTAAATTAAATTATTGAATACTTTGCACATTTAGAGCAAGAGTGTATTCTTTACATGGCTGCCTTCCAATCCTTTTCTTCTGAGATATTAAGTGAAAGATCCTTTTCCCATCATACTCTAGGATCTTTGAAAGGAAGATTCTTTGAGATGTATTTATATATTGCTGAGATGCTGTCTAAATCAGTATTTCTTCTGAAATACAAATTAGTGGGACATGTAGAAAATTGGGTAGGTTTCTTTTAGGAAAATTTCTGATTTGAAAGTATTGGAAAAATTGTGTTTCTGGGAAGTAGAATCTGAAGCAAAATTGTTCATAAGATGCAAAAACATTATCTATATATATTTCTCTTAAGTGCTTTAATCCCAGATGTTTTTATAAGATTAAATTCTGTGTATAGTAGGTTTAAGAGGGTGGAAAAAGGTGATTATCATGCAGAATTGCTTCTCTGCCTTGAAATGCATCCTCCATTGGTTCCATATTCTGAGTGAGCAAGATTTTATTTCCATTGCAGACCAGGCTTGTGTAAATTCATCAATTTGTGTCAACTTCCAGGTCTTTATGGCCTGTATATTTGCCGCCCAGTAATAAAATTGAAAGTTAGGCAGTGCCATGCCACCTTCTGCTTTATGTTTTTTAGAGTTGCCTTTTAGATGTGTGGATGCCTCGAATTCCAGATAAATTAGGTTATAATTAAGTCTAGTTTCTTAATGAACAATATCTTAATGTATATAGCGATGCTCTGAAATAGAAAACGAATCTTGGGAAGGATGTTCTTCTTTACAGTATTGATTCTCCCTGCTTTTATTATTTATTTTTATTTTATTGACCCTCCCTGATTTTTTCCATGCTGATAGCAAATCTGTGTTGAAAAATATCTTTATATGTATTTGTGATGTTTACTCCTAGATACTTAAATTGTTCTGATAAAATGAACAGATAGATGTCCAGTCTAGTATTGTGTGCTAGAGAATTCACTAGAAAAAGCAACAAATTGATCTTGAATCCAGATATCTTTTGAAATTCTGCTAGTGCATTAAAGACTAATGCTTTCCTTGTCCTTGTCCGCTGGCTGGGAGCCATCAAGCGCATGCGCCTCCTCCACCAGCTCCATCAGGAGTCCATTGGAATGGACGTTCATCTGCCCTCCTTGCAACCAATTATCTGAGGGGATCCGACACATGCCGTCCATTCCATTACCTGCTTCGTGGATGACAGTCCAGCCCTTCACTGACCCCACCTCCCTCTGATTATTTCCAGTGGGGATGTTAGAGTCCAGGTGGTCCTCTTCTGATGCTTGCCTTTCGGAGAACAGCGGGCTTGGGTCATCCTTGACCGACTCCTCCGAGCTTATTCTGCCTTTGCTCCATGGATCGGTGTGTTCTGGCTCTCCTTCCATAAGGTAGGTGTATGGGACCGACAAAAAACCTTCCCAGGGGAATTTCTCCCTGGGCCCAACACCTACCTCCAGGATCCCGCAGTCTGAAACACGCCTCCTCTGGCAGGCCTCTTCTTCCAGCATGTTGATCCTGGTATTACTTGTGGCGGCAGGCATTTGGGCACCCACTGCTTTCACTCTTTGCCTGGGCTTTTTCTTCCCCATCAGGTGGGAGCAGTGCTTCCATGGGCCTCCACGGCTTTGTCGTGATCCGCTGTGCCGTTGCCAGGTGTGTGTGCCTCATTGCTGTGCTGCATGCGTGTGTGTTGCGCTGCTGTTTTGGGTTGGCCACAAGAATTATTTAAACTGGGTCTCCCCCCTGCAGATGGCTAGGAAGCCCCATCTGGGATGCCACTTGTGAAACTCAGGGCATGTATAGCTGCTCTAACCCGACACAGACAGGCAGGATACAAGTTTCACCACATAGCACACATTTATTTTTCCATGTGGGGAAGCACTTTTTTCGCTCTCCACAAGAGCACAATGTCCACAACATCAAGCACAGTCCTTTTAACCTCCAATCCTTCCTCACTGGCTTTGTCCTTCTTCCTCCTGACTCTGGCCTTTGAGTAGTGGTGATTGGCTCCTTTTATAGGACACCCGGAAGGACTCCAGGTGCTCAATGACCTTCCAAACAGGGTCCAGTAAGCGTCCAGATGTCCCCTGGTGGTGGCCACGGGCCCCAGCAGGGCTGAGCTTCTATGCTCCAAACCAGTGACACCGCTGCAAGCCAAGGAGGCTGCTCTCTATCGGTCCAGGGTAGACAGTATTCAGAATAAACCCTCTCCCCCAGTCCTTCTGTGCCAAAGGCATCCCAGCTGGGTAAGGGACCCAGCAGTCCACCACAATATATATATATATATATATATATATACATAGATATTAAAAGACACCTGCATATAGTGATGTTTTCTGTTAAGTCCTTCTCTGATAATCCCCTTTATCTCTAATGCATTTTGAAAGTGATTGGCCAATGGCTCAATGGCAATTGCAAGAAGCAAAGGTAGTTGAATCTAATTTGTTTTTATCTAATGCTCTTCACCAGGTATAGTTGGTTGGTTGGTTCCATGACACTTTGTGGTCTGTTAACTGCTCTTCACAGCCAGTATTTCCCTATGCTTTTAGAAGATGGTGAGCAATTGTTCGATACCATAAATGTAAGTACTTTAGTGTGGCTTTCATTATAGAAGGCACTATACAAAATGACATTACACTGATAAATATTAATGTACTCTAAAAAATAATGTATGACATAATGGCACAGGCTTAGTGTTGCTGCCTGTAGTATATTTTACAAGTTCTCTCTATGCTGAAGTGAATTTTCTCTGGGTACCCCGGCCTACTACTCTGAAAGATGTATGTGTGTATTAGTTGAATAGTACAGTGAATATACCTTTGTGTTAGTGTGTTCTTTGATGAATTGGTATCCTGCACAAGGTTGCCCCTGCCCTCTAATTGAAGCTGCTAGATGAAAGATGCATAATATGGACCCCCAATGAATGAAAAACAATAGATTCTGGGGTATGGCATTGCTGTTACCCTGTCTACTGGCTCACATTGCCTGTTAATTTTGTTTGTTTAATTAACATACCTCACTAAAATAATCTAAAATCTTAATATATACCTCTATAAAATGCAATGCAAGGAAGCAATCAAAAAACATAAAATCAGTTTTAATAGCAAAAATAATTTATACATGTACAGAATAATTTAAGGTTGCACAGTGCGAGACATAAAAGTAAAGCATTTTACACCTTAAAATTCAAGCTTTTACAGTTTATTTAAAATCAGTTAGTGCCATACTGGGTGCTGAGATGTTTTCCTCAGTTTAAAAATACATAAAACTTTTTTTCCCTTCTGAAGTCTTCCAATTGCCCAAAGGGATTTAATTTCACATATCACATAGTGTAATTAGAAAACAGCATTTCCATTATGTTGTCTTTTTACGTCTTATTTCTCATTTCAATTAAAATGTTTTTGTAAAACATATGTCAATAATGTTTCTGATGCAGATATAAATTGTTGTTAAACAATATTTCTTTTTTCTCAGTAGGTTGCTTTCATGGTGACATATGCACAACAAGTATGCGCTGCACCAATGAGCATCAGGTAATAATGACCCACTTTGACATTAAATACAAAATATATTCAAAGCATGATTTTGAACACTTCCCTGTACTGCAAGTTGGACTAATTCAGGCATACATATGATGGGACAGAACAGATTTACTGGAGATTCTGTACCTACTGGTCATTTATCTCACTGGTGCCCAGTGTATCCCAATGGCAGTTTATCTCCCAACGACAACTACGTTGCTCATTGCCTGGTTTACAGATGAGTTTAGATAAACAGGCCTGTGTGACTGCTTATACATCTGCTCTGTAGTTTGAGTGCAGCAGCCATTTTCAATCCCAAGTAAGGGACGACCTGAAACCAATCTCAGTTACAGTTCTGTAATGTGATCATCAAATTTAAAATGGGGGAACCATGTAAAAGTGTACAATATCTGCTCCTGCTGAAGGGAAAGCATGGCAGATTACAAAGATATCACTTGTGCATGTGGAATCAGCTCCATCAGTTAGGTTGCATGGATGTGTCATTTCTGTGCTTGGGGTGGATTTAGTCCCAAATTGGGTGCTGACCATGGCAGTTGATAAAGGCAAACCCAGTCTTGGCAATATGTTCATTATGGTAGCTTCTAAATTCCAGTTACTATGGGCCTTTCACAAGTTCCACATCCCTATACATAACTCACAGAGCAGTCAATGGTGGATGAGAAGGAACAAGTTTTTAGCAGAAGGCAAGTGATGGGTCATTTTTCACTGGCCATATTCTGAAATGATAAAATTCTAGTTCTCTGTTGTACAGACTTATATAATGTGAAGACGTTTTTTTAAATAATCATGCACCTACTCAAAGCATACTAAACATATAAAAATGCCTGTTAGTTTCAGTTTTAACTTGGAGTTTTTAGCTGGATTCTGTCACACATGAATCTCAAGTTGGCAGCAATTTAAGAGCAAAATCTGTGCTGCAGTCTTCTTTCACACATAAGCATTTTTTCCATAGAAGGAGCCATCAGCGTTGGTCTTCTCTGGCTGAGAAGCCTTAGCAGATAATGCAGTGGACTTTGGAGGATGGTATCCATATGAATAACTCCTGAAAAAGAAAATGATTGGTACTTAGTTTATTGATGTTTGCACTGAAAAAGATCACCTGCATTAAGATGTGTTAATAATATATAAACATTTGCATTAAACTGCCTATGCAATTCGAGTAATCAGACTTCGTAAAATAAATAGATGGGTAAAACAAAGGTGCAATTCATGCAGTAGAGTTGAGTAATGCTCATGGCTACCAGGAGGTGGCAGGCAAGTTCCATCTAGGCTCCCGTTTGTGCGTTGACTTTTACAGACCCTGAAGATCCGGACCTTTGCGTGCCTCAGTGGGCGGAGCATCGCGTCATACACAGGCCAGCCCACCGTATAATTCATAGCGTTTAACTGAACTGAGACTTTCACATTCTTACACGTTTCAGAAGTAAGAAGAAAACTCGTTCTAAAACCGAAATAAACTTTCTTTCAGCTTTTGTACGATCTCTTTTTATTTTTGGATCAAGGATTATTTCTATTGTAAACTGACATCGGTCGACTGTCTGGGATCGGTTACTGAATTTTAGTACGAGGATTTGAGAATATTATGTTATATTTTACAGTAATATGTATTTTTTTCTTATTGAGGAAGGTTTACTGCCTTCAACAATAACTTCTCTGTCCTGTGTGGTCCCAGTGCCAAAGAAAGATCATTAAAGTGATCCCAAGCATTTCAGACCAGTTGCTCTTACTTCATACATCATGAAGACATTTGAGAGGCTGGTCCTAAAACAGCTAAGACCGCTGGTTTCAGAACATCTGGATCCTCTGTAGTTCAGACATAATATGTGTGGAGGATGCACTCATCTTCATGCTCCACAGAGCCTACTCTCTCTTGGACAAAGCTGGCACCACAGTCAGGTTAATGTTCTTTGACATTTTCCAGTGTGTTTAACATCATTCTGCCTCATTGACTGGGGAAAAGCTCAAGACTTTGCATTCTGATGCCTCCACAATCTCTTAGATCATGGACTACCTGACTAACAGACAGCAGTTTGTGAGGCTGCGGGACTGTGCGTCAGAAATGGTGGTGTGTAATACAGGGGCACCTTAGGGAACTGTCCTGTCTCCTTTCATGTTCACCCTCTACAGAACAGATTTTCAGCATAATACCAGCGCTTTCTGTGTACAGAAATTTTCAGATGACTCATTCATCATAGGCTGCATTAATAATGAAGAAGAGTCAGAGTACAGGAAGGTTGTGGAGTGGTGGACTTTGTCTTATGGTGCAGGGACAACAACTTGCAACTCAACATCAGCAGGACAAAATAGCTGGTGGTGCACTTTAGGCGTGCCAAGGAGCCTCTGAGACCTGTCACCATCCAGGGAGGAGGTAGAAGTGGTGTAGAACTACAAGTACGTATGGGTCCATATAAACAACAAGCTGGACTGGTCTGACAACACAGTGATACTGTATAAGAATGGCCAGAGTAGACTATTCTTGCTAAGGAGACTCTGGTCTTTTGATGTGTGCAGCAAACTGCTGAAAATGTCCCATCAGTCCATAGTAGCCAACGTGGTATTCTATACTGTGGTCTCCTGGGGGAAGCAAGCTAAGTTTAAAAGAAGCAGAATGCCTGAATAGACTTATCAGGAAAGCCTGCACCATCAGAGGATGAACCCTGGACACACTGGAAGCTTTTGTAGAAAAGATGATGGGAAAATTGGATCCCCTCCATCCCCTCCAAGAGACAATCTCTTGGAGCACTTTTAGCCACAAGCACATTCCACCACAGTGGGCTAAGAAGCACCTCTGGTGGTCTTTTCTGCCCAAGTGCTCCCGGGGCACTTGTTTAGTTTATTTTGAAATACCATTTTAAAATATCGAAACAACATAAATTTATTTATGTATCATTTTTATTTACATGATTGATTGGCTGCATTATTTGTCATGTGAATCTGTATCCTTGTTTTTATGTTTCTGCTGCTGTATACATAAAAATTTCCCCTTGGTATTAATAAAGTTTATCTAATCTCTCTAATCTAATCCTATTTTGAATCTTTCTCCTGTTTCTTTATCTGCATGGGATTTGCAGGTTCTCCCCATGTCTTTTGGTTATTTCTTCATTTTCTCCAAGTATTATTTTTTTTTTAAACATATTCCAAACTGGCTTCAAGTGCAGACGTGTGTGTGTGTGTGTGTGTGTGTGTGTGTGTGTGTGTGTGAGCCCCTGCAAAAGGCTGGTGTCCCACCAGGACAGGCTCATTCCATGTTTGTTGTGAACCACACCAACTCCCTGCCCGCACTTTGTGACAACGATTTCAATTACAGGAGTCTGAGAATATTGCATTTCTCTTGATACAATGACACATAATACTATGTGGCATCACTAAGACATTGATAACTTTTTATAATCAAACTTTTTAAATATAAAATTAAGTGAAATACTCCTGTAATCAGTGCTTGAAGTGGGCCAATTTATACTTAGAGAACTGGCAATGTTTCGTTAAGGGCTGGCACTCAGCATTTCATGGGGGACCCCCGGCCCCTGCTCTTCATCAAATGCTTACACGTTGCCATAAACAGAGTATTGTCAGTAATTTTCTCCCACTTCAAGCACTGCCTGTAATTGATTGTGCCAGACCATGGTCTGCTCACTGCTTTGTGCACAATGCCTTTTTTGGGGGAGTCTCCACCGCTATGTATGGGAGTGTCTGCATTAGCAAAATAAATAATAAATAGCGTGATTTTTGAAACTATGCATTCAGTTTTCAATTATAGAATTATAACTGTTTAAACATTTGTAGAAGTAATGGCAGGGTCATGGTGGAACTGGAGCTTTCCCCTGCATCATGCAGATCTTAAAATCGATTTCTGTAAATAATCGAATGTTTTACATAATACAAAAAATTACCATGTTTTGCTTCTGTGGCACACAGAATACATTTAAATTGTGAAATTTTGTGTTTTTTATTTAAATAAAGCAATAAAGTATAAACTTACGGGTACTTGTCAGATGATCCCAGTTTACAAGAGCAAACAAGACACAGTCCTCCAAAAATGGCCATTGTGCCAGCACACCATCCGATATACAGTGCAGGGCCGATTTCATACCTGAGTACAGAGAGTTTGTTGTTAGGATGATTAAAACAGGCATACTTTTTAAATAGAATCTAATTAAATCAGAAATCTAGGTTATTGGTGAATCAAAAAAATAAATACATGAACAAACTAACAACTAAACAGGTACATAAGTAAATATGTGAATATTAGTAATGCAAAATATTATGTAGACATGTTAATGGCAACAAGTACTTCAAGGTGTGTCTTGTGAAACCTTTTAAAAAGTGTTTTCATATTTTTGAATTTATATATATTATTTTTTGTATTACTTTTTTAACTTTATTGTACTTTTAATTTATTTTTATTTACAAAACATGTTTCAGTGCAAGATACAGTAATTTTATTAAATGTTATGTTTTATTTAGTACTATTGGTAATCTTTAGTGTGCTGTATATCAGTAGGCTGCAAAATACATTACTTAAAATAGATAACACAGTATTTTGTATTCAGCAAATGGACTGAAAATCATCAGTAATGACAACTTACTTTATCCCTGGGTATAAAGGATCAAAGAATTCCCTTGTAATGTTGAAGGCATACCAAGAAATTGCTACCATTGCACAGAGGCCTAGAAAGAACAAAAAATACAATTTAGACCACAACTGTATAACTTGAGGACATAACTGCATTTAAAGTAAACTAAGAAAATTGCATTTTTTCAGTAAACTTTAGATTTTTACTTTTTTCATATTTCAGTATTTGAATGAAATTTAAAGTTATTAAATGATTCGGATAATAAAAATGTAGAGTTAAAGATAAATTGATAAAAAAATGTAAAGTTAAACATAAATTGCTAAATAAATAAGTAAATTAATAAAAGCTAAAATGTTCAGACAGCAGCCCCCAGCCCCCCTGACTGGACCGAGCAGATCTGACATTGCTGTTTTCTTCGGTCTGCACTAAGCATGCAGACTTCAACACTTGTAAGAAGGATCACGGTGAGAGGGGGTAACAGAGGTTTGGGGGCAATTTCAAGTTAGGCACACAAGTAGAATCTTTGGTGGACAATGCTATACTTCCTGTGCCAACCCCTTGATGGTCTAAAATTGTTCACTTCTTATAGTTCTTGTTTCGCCCCAAAAGTCACTTTAGGAACCGTTTGACTCGTTGACAAGGAGCAGGGAGTGGTGGAATGCGGGCTGTCTGTTGAAGTACATGGGGGTTAACTTACTAAAATATTGACAGCATTTAGTGTGTTTAACTACTCTTTCTAAAGCCAGCATGACCTTGAATAGAATAATCATTAACTCACTTGGGAATCATGGAAATTTAAGAAAGTAAGATATGTATTTATTTTTTTTTATAAAATTATGTTGAAGATTTGGAATGACTTAGCGTTTTACTTTAATTTGCTGTTATAATCTTACCTCCAAGTATGTATAAAACTCCGCCTACTCCCGCAATCCTTCCTTTTACGGTGTAATTGTCTCCGCCTACTTTCGTGCACTGCAGCCCGATGAGTGCAGCAATGGATCCAAGCACTCCCATTACGATCGCTGCGATCATAAGAGCACGACAGGCCTGGATGTAACCTTAGGAAACACAAAACAAAAAGAACAGAAAAAAATTGAAACCGATAAACAAAATCTCAAATCATATGGAAAGAAGATGAATCAATATCCATCCATTCATTATCCAACCCGCTATATCCTAACTACAAGGTCACAGGAGTCTGCTGGAGCCAATCCCAGCCAACACAGGGCGCAAGGCAGGAAACAAACCCAGGGCAGGGCGCCAGCCCACCGCAGTGGATCAATATTCTTGCGCATTTCATTTTTTTTGTTTATGCTGTTCTTTATATATTTTATCTTATTATACCTAATAATCTGATTATGGCGGACCCAAAGTATTGGTGTTGCTATCAGTAATTTATTGTTTTTTAATACTACTTATCACCTTTTACGATAAACTTTAGCTTAATCATCAATATTTTCTTATTAAATTTGCAACAGAAATAGTCATAGGGCAGTATATGAAACAAGAATGCATTTAGATAGTTGCTATAAATAGCACTTGTTTCAGAATTGTAATTCTTTCACATGCACTAAACTCATTGCCCTTAGAGGCAAAGTTCGAAAGTGGATAATCAAAAAACAAACGACTTGTTCTCAGTCCCCGCTGTTTTAACAGAAAAAACATGGAAATGTTTAATGAACAAATTGTCCACTTTGAAAAGGCAAATCATTGTATTGTGGATCAATATCAACATAAACTATCGACTAAGTGTAACGTTCCGCGCAATAGTGATTGATAATGTAAATCTGTAAATCACTTCATACATACTTTACAGTAATACAAGTTCAAATAAAAGCAATAATCTAACTAAAAAGAGCATCGATAGTGGTAGAAAAATACTAAAAGAGTATACTTATACTATATGATCAAATATTATATAAAAAATATTATATAAAAAGAAGATAACTTTAAGGTTTCTTTCTTTATTATAGTTATTTTTTTTATTAATTATAACTTTACATGAGAAGAATTCTTGCATGTTCTAAAGTCGAACTAAAATAAATGTTTACTTTTTAACAAGGGAGAAATGTTTTTTTTACTCCACGACAATATTATACAACAAACACACATATAAAATGAAGGGTTTTATCCACACAGTACATTTAATAGAGTGTATTTCACATTTTGAAAGTCATTTTCTCACATTGGCATTGTAAAAATAATAAAGTAAGTTTATTTCTGTCTTTGATGAATGCCGATATTAATGTATTATTTGTGAAATATCTGGTGATATGTTTGCAGTTCATTAACGAATGTATGAATTGCAGTAAGTGACAAATATTACGAGCCATTTTTGTTCAGAAATATATTATTGCTTTAAATATTCAATAAAATAGCGTTCATGTACCAGAGGTCTGCTCAATTCACATCCACTCACCTGTTACAGAGCATGACCAAAATAAATTGTTTGACTTACAAAGCTTCGAATCAGTACATAAAAGAAAGAAAGAAAGAAAGAAAGAAAGAAAGAAAGAAAGAAAGAAAGAAAAAGCTTCGCGTTTGAATTATTTTTATTTAAAAAAATGTAGCATGACACTAGTACAATCAATACGGAATTTTGTTTATCGGGCCCTTTTCCCCCACTTTACTTACACGGTTGCACATTCTTCGAGACCGCTGGCTTATTAGCACTGCGTACCCGCGCACCCTACAATAGCGCTTTCCTGTTGAATCATTTGCTATAGTCATGCATACATTATGTAGTACTGTCATCGGATGTGCATACGACCGAACTAACACACTTCCAGTCGCGCGTATATTATTTGTATGCCACTTTGAATACAAGAGTCTGACAAGTTGTGCTGTAAACCGTAAACGCAAAATGTACTTGAATCAACCCTGCGTGCATACCTGACAGTGCTAACAGCGATGGGAACATCCAGCAGTTAAAGCCACCTGCAGAGTCAGTTGCGCAGCTCATCCACAGGTTCTCGTAGATCGTGCTTGTGGTAATGACGCTATTGTGCACAGTTGATACTCTCCAGGATGAATTTCCAAGAGAAATCCCAAGTAAGAAAGAAGCGATAACCCCCAGCAGTAATCCCAGTGCTTCTACAGCGGAGTTCATTTTCTTGTCTATGCTATTGTCTGCCTGTCAAATAAACTTAGGGTCAGTTGCTTTCTGGATTCTCGATGTGACCAGTTTCTTACTACTGCCTTATCGTTTGCTCAGAAATGATTTCAGTTCAAATGTTTCAGTTAGACTGCAGGCCTAAAAATAAATATAGTTGTTCTTTAAATACTATATTATTTTAGTTTCCTCTCTTCGCTGGTCAGCAATTTACTCTGATATGTCTGTCTTTCATTCCTCATATCTTACTAAGTGCCAGATTCACACTCCATGTAGGGCACTAAATTTTCTTTTCCTCAAATCTAGTAAAGGTGGTTTTCTGCCGTCTGTAGCTGCCTGCCTCGATGAACACTCCTCTTAATGGATTTCCTTCTACTTTGCCCTTTCACAGTCTGAGTCCGTCTATCTGTCTCTGCCCTGTGAATCCTTCTCATTGGTCTGATCCTCTCTCCCTGGCTTTCTATCCTTTCAAATACACACCCTCAATGCAAATGAGCCCATTTCAAGGCCTCAACAGCTGAAGCCTGCATTTTAATCTCATTTTTGACAAGTTATTTAGGATCCACCTACCAGTGCTTTGTACAGCCTCCCTGTATGGCTAATGTTTCAATGTGGGAAAAAAATTGACAAAAAAAGAACTATACCCTAAATGTGATTAGGAAAAATGTGGATGGAGGACTTCTGTCTCGGTAATATTGTTTATCCAAAGCTCAATCTGTTCTTTTTATCTTCTGTATATTAGTAACAATAATCATTCCATGTAAAAAGTTATAGGCTTTAAATTCCCCATAATGAGAAAAGTTCTTTGTGACACATTCTTTGAAATTAATTTTAGAATCAATTGCAGTTTGTCACTTAACATTTTACTTTTAGAGCAGTTATTGGTACCATGGTAAGTGAAGCTGCCTCACTGCTTAAAAAGATTGGGATTGAATCATTTTATGGTCATCTGTGTGGAGTCCATACTACCTCCCTGTTTCTTCATGGGCTTTCCTTTCAAGTCAAATCAAATTTTATTTATCTCATGCATTTATACACACAACGTAGTGAATTGCCTATGGTAAACTCCAAGACTGTGCATTAGAAGAAGAAGAATATAAAAGGTAATGAACATTAAATGCATGTCACATCTCAAACCCAGCATATGTGCGTATGAGTGTGGGCATGAGTGGGTTCTCTGATGGATTGCTGTCCAATTCAAAATTAGATTCTGCCATCCATGCAAATCACCCCTCTGGCTAGCCATCCATCCATCTATCTATTCATCCATCCATCCATCCTACCATCCATTCATCCATTCATTTTGTCTAATCTGCTTATTCAGGGCAGGGTTGAGGGAAAGCTATAGCCTTTTTCAGCATCCATTGGGCACATGTCAGGAAGAATACATGGACAGGACACCAGTCCACAACAGGGTGAGCACCCCCAAACCCCACCGACCAAACATTATAGGGCCAGTTTAGTAACACCAATTAACCTAATAGGCATATTTTTGGACTGTGGGAGGAAACCAGAGATAACGTAGGAAACCCATACTGTTGTATTTAAGTAGCTTAAAGACCCAAATGTCATCTTTGTATTAAGAAATAAAGCAAGATTTTCAGTCCTTATGTTAAAGTACTCCTGTGATTGTAAAGAATTTCTAAATTGGAAGCCATTTTCTTTTCCTTAATTGATCTCCTTGTATAATTTGATTTGTTAGTTGTTCTCATCTTGTTACTTGTATAATGCATAAACTTATTATTTTAATTTCTCTATGAAATATTACCTGATACAGAACTTAAAGGACATTAATAGAAAAGTGCAGATAGCCTTAGGAATAGACATAACCCCTACACTCTTAAAAATAAACATGCCAAAGCGGTTCTTCAGACCAAAACCATAGTGGAACTGTTTGTGGTTCCAAAAAGAACCATTCATGTGAAGGTTCCAGAAAGAACCTTTACAGTATTTATTTACTTTTGTAATAGGCTCCATTGATAATGATGAAGAGATGGTAAGACATTTGCTATGCGTCCTGATTTTAAAAGTACCTTTGCTTCATAAAATAATACAGGCTAAGGGTTTCTTGGTCTGTTGGTGTCCTGCTATGCATCAAATACTTATTTTTTGTCCAAATATTACAGGCATTTTTTTAAAGCCCAAACAGCCAGTTCCATTAAGAACCATTCACAGATTTCAATGGTTCTTTCTCAAGTGCTGGTTTTACAAAGAATCACACAACCCAGTAAAATGCCATTAAGGAACCATTATGTTTAAAAGTCTACCTCACCATTCCTGAAGCGTTCATGTACCAGAGGTCTGCTCAATCCACATCCACTCACCTTCTACAGAGCATGACCAGAAGAAATTGTTTGACTTACAAAGCTTTGAATCAGTACATAAAAGAAAGAAAGAAAGAAAGAAAGAAAGAAAGAAAGAAAGAAAGAAAGAAAGAAAGAAAGAAAGAAAGAAAGAAAGAAAGAAAGAAAGAAAATCAGAAGGCACGCTTCTATTTCACTACAGTAGTTGCTTGAGTAGATTGTATTCTTTGGTCCAGAAGAACATAGTTGTGGACAAATAATCAGCAGATATTGTTGGAATGACCAATGCATCCTACCACACTCATCAATTATTTGTCATTATACTACCTTTGTCATCAACCAAATCTAAGTAAATTAAACAAAGAACAGTGCAAATCATTGATTTTAGGACAGCTCAAATACATTCAAACTTCTGATAGAAACGTCTGTTGTCAAAGTGACTATTTCTAACACATTTCTGAATTAAACTGCATTTAATTTTCACATCTGAGTTTTTTCAGGATCATTGGGAAGAGGAGCTTATTCCCACAGCATCAGAGCAGTCAAGGAGGGTACACCAGTGGACAGCAGATCACATTTAAAACATACATCTAGACCTGTTTAAGATACAGGAGGAAACTGGAATACCAGAAGAAACCATACACAGAGACAGGGTGATCCTGCAAACTCCATGCAGGCAGTGACTGACTCGATAATGGAACTCATGTTACCTGAGAGTTACCAGCGCTTATGTCTGCCCACATCAAATAGTTCAAGAACTGCCACTCATTGAGAAACCCATTGATTGAACGAATGACAGAAAACATGTTTTGCATGTTTATTTCAGGAACAGAATGAAAATCGTGGGAAAGTAAGCAAGCCATTTAACTCTAAAGAAATTCCTTAATTTAGCAATATTTGACTTGTTTTCCTTCTGTTTATAATGATGTAATGCTGGAGGTGGTGGTTTTAAAAATTCCTTCCTTCAAAGCTTTTGAAAACCTAAACCTTCAAAACAGAAAATGTCTGGGATGTGTATCGTAAAGAAATGATGGTCCCGGGATGCCTTTCTTCCCTGGTATTTCTTGCATTGCTTCTATCCTTTCAGAGGAAAAAAATCAAAGTCAAATAATGAAGAAAAAATCACCATGCATGTTACCAGTGATTACACATACGACTACTACATGTGATCAGAAGAGGAGACATCATAGCCTAATTTTACATGAAAAACACTTCATAAAATGAATTATTATACAGTACTATCTTCAGACGAGCTGAAAATGCAATCAATGGTTACGCACACACTCATTTGTGTTAATTTACTGCAGCTATTTAAGATAACTTCTTCTTCTACTTTTTTTTATACAGATAATCCGAATTTCTGGAGAAAATCAAACTTATTCACTGGGTGAATCAGAAATACTTGACCAAACAGGGACAACCTGTTAATGGACACTTACTCTCTTGAACCTTCATCATATCCTCCTATAATGCAATTTTGTATAAAGCCATAAAAACACAGAAATCCATCTTTTCATTCTTGCATGCGCAATTTGCGTTATTTTAGCATTTACCTTTTCCTGGAAGCAGTGTCCGGTATTAAGAATAAAATGACGATATTCTGTCAGAGAATTTGCTTATGATTCATATATTACGTGATTTCATTTTTAGAAAGCGGATATTATTTCAAGTTGCTTAAACGTCAATCCGTTGAACAGTGTGCATGAAAATAGTATAAAATCTGAGGCATTTGGTTGAAACGTACATAAGTAATGGAGTTTAAACGTGCGTGACAGCGTGTTTTTCCCTCTTGAGTACCCCGATTTTCTTCCATCACGAACAATAGACGTGTGTGTTTTGTTCATTAAAATGAATTCAGCGTTAACCTAAATATTGTCGTATTTGAGAGGGAGTTCTGAGTGGGGTTTAGTCATGCGTCCAATTTTGCAAATATACTGGATTATAAGAGAGTTTACTTGAAAATGTATGCGAGTATAGGTTTTATGTTCCTTAAAGGCTACAATAAAACATATTTCTTATAATTTCAAACCTACTGAAGATTTTGTTATTGAAAGTCTGTTTCCGAACATTTGAAATGCGCTCATACTGCCAGTCTTTGCCTTCATATAAAGCGCATGCGCAGATTACTGTACTGCGCTTACACTGCAGTATACCGCACGCCACACTTTCATTTTTAAGTTGTTTTTAATAGCTTCTTATCAATGACAAAATTGAAGAAAACATGTTTTGCATGAACTGTAAACAGTGTACAGTGGTTTATGATGAACTAAATCTGATATGAGTACACTTCCGTTACTTTAAATAAATTGATAAACTGTAGATAATAGTTCCGGAATGGAAAGATGTGATCATATTATTTAGTCTATCTATAGTGTTAAGAGGAAGGAAGAAAGTTTCACTAATTGCTGCAATTAACTTATCCAAGTGAACGATTATGTATAGTTTGATACATGTACTTGTTTTTGAATCAAAATCACAGTTCTGCAAATGTTTGTCTTTCCAATAGTCGTAAATCAGATTTTTGTTTCACTAACCTAAACAGTTGCAGACAAACAAAAATCTGCTCCACAGCCCATTGACTTTTAATAAGCAAGGGCGCTTAGATGCAAGTCTGAGAAATAGTTAATTCCTTCAATTAACCAATGAATGAAAAACAAATAAATAATCATTGCTACTGTTGTTGTCTTGGTATCATGGAGAAAATACACTCTTAAAAATAATGTGTTCTTTAATGACACCTTATGGAACTTTACTGAGTTGTGTGGTTCCTCATGGAGCTATTGATTGACCATTTCATTATAGGAAGGGTAAAATCTACAATGTATGGTAAAGGCTACCTAGCAGAATATTAACAGAGTAAGAAAACCTGAAGTAAATCACAAGCCCATTGGTATTTCTATTATCTATTAATTGTATGGAACCTGTTACAGATCTAAATAAATAAAGGTTCTCTCTGGAACCTACATGTGGATGGGTCTTTAAAAACCACAAATGATTCTCCTATATGGCAGCGCTCTGAAGAACTACTGTGGCACCTTTATTTTCAAAAATGTAGGTGCAGAAAACAAACACATTAATGAAAACCATGATAGATTCTCAATTACAGAAGGTGGACTACATAAATATATTTGATTAAAGCATTTGGATTGTGAAAGAGATAATCATTTCATTATTTTAAGTTAAGGCATCTTAGCTGTCTGTGTTTTGTATAAGTTGATACCTAAAATAGTCGAATGGTTTAAGTCCAAGGAAACAGTTCTTAATGTTATGACGTTCAAACATATTAATATATACAGTGCACTGCATGTGCTTAGAAATGAAAAATGTATTTTATGCTTGATGAATTTCTTCAGAACACAGAGCACCTCAAACTGTTGTAAATCATAATACATACAAATGATTCAGTCATTAAGATTATTAATAACATCTATCAACATCTCAAAGATTGTAAATTGTACAAAGTCTGAAAAATAAAAAGTGAAACACTGGAACATTCTGTTCTAGGCCGAATAAAGCACATCTGACTACTGCAAAATTCGTTGTACATCCTGTTCTGCAAGATAAATGCTGACATGCCTTGACATTTAACTGTGACAATTGCCCCTCTACCACAGGTGAAGCATAGGAACTGCACGGTGGGAGCGTTTGGACTCAACAGGTCTGGGAATGACTGACTGGAATTAAACAAACAAGAGTTTCAAATCAGAACAGGGATTCACTCACTTGCCTTCCTTGATACAAACGTATTGAGATCATCGTAATAAAAAAAATACTGTTAGAACTAAATTAAGTATTCTCAATAAGTTTGCTTTTCCAAGAAGCATGTTGGGTCAGAATAGAGAAGATGTGTTGAAATCAATTAAAATAATTTGTAATGCTTATTTTAAGTTAATTTAAAGTGGATGCTGGTTAGGCATTCAAACTATTAAAAAAAATCATATTTAACATTTTCACTGCTCAAAAAAGATGTATCAGTAAACATGAGTGATGGAAACTATATGAATTGTATTGCCTCACCCATCTTCCTCTTTTTCTTTTGGCTGCTCCCATTAGGGGATGTCACAGCGGATCATCTTTTCCATATATTGCCTTTCCAATAATCTCTATAAAAGCTATCGGCATGGGGGTAAAGGCATCTTTGTTATATACTATTAAGTACTCTTGCAACATTTATTCATTTTGTATTACTAGCAGCAAAGTGTGGTGGCTAGAAGTACAGCACTATTAAAAATAAAGATGCCAGAGTGGTCCTTCAGAGCGATGCCATAGGGGAACTGTTTTTGGTTGTCAAAACTCCCATCCACATGAAGGTTCCAGAAAGAACCTTTATGTATTTAGATTTGCATTAGGCTCCATACAGTAAATAACCCTGAATAAATGGTAACACATTTGTGAAATACCAATGGGTCATGGTTTTAAAAATGACTCTTGCTGCATACAAGTCCAGATTTTCTTAAATTGCTAGTGTCCTGCAAGACAGTCTACCATACGTTAAAGATTTTATTTTTTTTCTTCATATTAGGAAATTTTTCAAATCACAAAGAACCAATTTTATACGCAAAGAACCCATCCCAGAATGAAATGGCACTTTGTCAAGTAATAGTTTTACGAGGGACCACACAACCATTAAGGAACCATTATTTTTAAGAGAGAACATCACAACTCTACAGTGCTGAGTTGGAATTACTGTATATTGTAAATGTCATGCTTGAATATTCTCCCTGTGTTTCAGTGGATTTTTTTCCAGGTAGGCTGATTTTTCTCTTGTATAATAGAGATGTGCATATTTTGTTAACTGGTTAAACCTATTTGAACTTTTCAAAACTGCACATATTACATTTCCGACATCTTTTCAATTTCATTTATTTGCAGGGTTTAAATCCTTTTCCTACATGACTGGACATTAATCAAGTATAATGTACATTGTCATATTAAATCTGAGTCGACGTAAATGAAACTCTTCTAAAAAGTGAAAACGGTCAAGGTAGTGATATCATCATAAGCAACGTGAACAATTCACCCTTTTATGTTCAAACCTGTTAATCCATTTTAGGATGGCTGAGCCAGAACGTATTCCAGCAGCATCTAACATTTATTTTTTGCTAATAACTGGAGTTGATACTACTGTATTTCATTAAAGTATTTTTCTTTTAAAGCAGAAGGTTTGCCATTACAATATTTGAAATACAAAATAAGGAACATCAGTAAAGAACATTATTTATTCTACTGGAACTGTTTAAAATTAATTATGATTTGAAAAATAGTTTAGTACTAATGAAGCATTGAGTAAAAACATTACACCAACAGAATGAAGTGGTGCTTTATCAAACAATAGTTCTACAAGGAACCACACAACATAGTAAATGACTATAAAATGCCATTGAAGAATGGGTATTGCTAAGACTGTAGAGTTTCTGCACTCTCCTTGTGTCAATAGGACTTTTTTCTCCCCAAAAGCTGGCTAGTTAGATTAATGAATCCAAAATGGCTGGGTCATGAGCATGCATTAGTGTGTCCTACAAAGGACTGGCATCCTGTGCAGTCCTCTTTCCTGCCTTGTGTCAAGTGCTGCTGGGATATGCTCCATGTCCTAGTGACACCCTAAAGAACATTAAGCAGGTTTAAAAATGTTATGTTGTCTTAAACATGTTATTTTTTTTATTACACCCAATATGTCAACCACACAACCATAAGGTTTTATAATTTCTTACCCATCAATATTTTTTAGATTTTATTCCACATAGCATAATTGCTTGTGTTAAATGAATTCTTGTAGTTTTAAAGTAACCCTTTAGAGCAGGGGTCACCTGGAGGACCACCATGGCTGCAGGTTTTCATTCAAGCCTTTTTTTTAATGAGTGCCCTGTTTGTGCTGCTAATTAACTTCTTGTGAATTCATTTTAATTGACTTCTCTTTTAAGATTTGTTCCGCTAAATTTCTTCATTGTTTTTCTGAATTGCTTCATTCCTTTCCTTAAATGGCACCCAAAGAGAAATGAAATATGAAGTGAGGGAGCCAAGAGAAGACCAGCTAAGCCAAGTGCCTCAAACTCCAACCAGCTGCTTAATGAGGTGCTGATTCTTGTAGTTAATTAAGCCCGTTCTTTAATTCTGTGGCTTGTTGCTGCTTTCATGGTGCAGTAGCAGACATTTACGAAACTGTTGATTTTCTCTTTTCTAGCACTGATAAAATGTTTTGTGGACCTCAGCAGACTGATATTCCTGAGACTTTCAGCTTTCTTTATTTTCAGATATTGTGTGATGGACACCAGTTGTTTTGGCTCATTTTGTATCTCAATATTGTTTGGCTGCTAATTAAGGAAAAAGAAACAATGAAGGGGTCCGAGTCTTCAAGTCAATTCAAATTAGTTCAAAAGAAGTTAATTAGCAGCAAAAACAGGTCACTCATTAAGAAAAGGGTTAGAACGAAAACCTGCAGCCACGGTGGTCCTCCAGGACCAGAGTTGGCAACCCCTGCTTTAGAGTGTGATATGTGGAAAGAGTGGAACTCTAGATACACTTTAGATTTTGCTGTGACACCTGCTTGTTATGAAATTGACTGTTCTTTGAATCATTTGAATTTAGACAGTTTACAGAGAATATCAAAAGAGCAATGAGAGTAGATGTTTATGAAACGCAAAGAGCAACATGAAGAAATTTTTTTCTCTGTACTGCAATTATTGGAGCAACTTTTAAAATTTAAATGGATTCTTTTTTGAAGAGTGGGAGACTTATTAACATTAAACCTTCTGCTGAATTCTCAAGAGTTATTGCGTGAAAAGGTCCAGGTCACAAAACATATCCTTTGAATTCTAACACTCCCTTTCTGTAGAGTTATTTTCCATCTCTTTCTATTGCTGACCTTTGGACTTATTCTTACTAAACACTATGATTTTATGACTTAATAACTCAGCATCTGCAGACTTGTTATATTCTGTTTTTCATGGTTACGTTTTGTTAAGAGCGAGTGCAAATAAATACATTGAGTTTCTTTTCCTTTTTGCTTTTTAAAGAAAATGTTGCATTTGTATTATTGTGAGCTGTTAGATTTACCCCATTAGTATCATTTTACACATTATTTAATAGTGCAGAGAATGTTGGCAGCTTTGCCAGACGGTCTGTCAGGGCTTAATGTTCTTTTATCTCTCTTCCTTGATATTGCAAATACATTGATGATTTACCAGCTTTAGGTTTTATGTTCCAAACAGAAACATCAGGTTTGTATTAAAGTTCACTTCTACTTTTTATGATCATAGGCTACAGTTGTTATGTTAGGTTTTGTTACTGTAGTACATTCTTAAAAAGAACCAAATGTAAAAACAGCCCCATCTCTTTATTTAAATATTTAAATGAATTGCATCAGCTAATTCTGAACTGCCACTTGTAATCTCTCAAGGCATGGATTTTGGCAACTCTAAATTGTGATCTTGTACAGCAATCCAACTCACTCTAAAATGGCTGATTCAGAGCAGTGTGCAATTTGATTTGAATGGCTTGATTGGAAAGTACTTATGAGAGTTTCTGTTCTCAAAAACTTTTTGTGGATTGATCTGCACCTATTCAGTCAGTATTACTAAAATGCCCCTGGTTAGGACTTGAGTCCATGCTAATCACTCAACAGCCAATCATAATACAAATATTGTAACATAACAAGCATAGTAAATGTGTATATGATATATAAAAGAAATACTTGCATTGTATGTATTGTATATATTCATGTGTCTTAACAGTACTGTATTACTGTCAGCTGTTTCAAGGAGACTTGCGAGTAAGAACTTCCTTGTACTATGTACACTATGTACTATAGTCACATGACAATGACCTTAATCTTGAGGAGGATGTTCAACATGGCTTCAGAGGTGCCAGAATCACCTTAGAAATTATTCCATCATGTCCCTGAGAACCATAAAAATAAGGAACAAAATGAACTAAAGGACTGTAAGGCTGCGTGTGTCACAACTCACTTACCTGTACAGCAGTGAGACTTCCACTACTTACCGTTGCCATGTAAAAGCTTTTGAGAGGTTTCATCAGCACTCCTTCTAGAAGATTCTTTGTTTCAGTCACAACAATCACAATACCAGTCCCAATGTAATGTTTGAGACAAGGACAACCAACCATGATTACTGTATACAGAACTAACTCCACTGGATGGGTCATTGTATCAGAATGTCCTTCTCTTGAGACAAGTCCTTTATTTCCTGCATAACGAAGGTCAGAGAAACTGTGGTGGCCCAGAAAAGGTTTAAAGACACCCTCAATGCGTACTTTACCAAAAGTCAACTCAGCATCTTCAAACACTTGCGGGTTAGATGATTTCAAACTGGTCCCAGCATGAGTGTTGGTATGTATATGAGTGGGCCTTGATACTGGACTGGTGCCCTGTTCAACTCTGTTTACTATATTACCCTTGGGGCTGCTGGGATACACTCCAGTCCCCATGACCTATTGTTTTCTTAAATGCCTTGAGCACCACACCCGCCATTACTATTACTATTGTACTGTCCTCTTTCACTACTTCGTGAGTTTCACTTGGTAAGTAAGGCATCATGCAAGCTTCTCCTTGTGTACCATGTAATGACAGGTGAACGGGAGAAATATTAATCTGTCTTAGTGATAAATACAGCTTAGTGTAATCATCATTTGAATGAAACTTAGTATTGCATGTCTCCTAATGGTGGATAGTGTTCTAACCCAGGTTCAGAGATTTTTACAAGCAAGCAGTACTGCAGTTTTGAGGTAAGATTGTACTACTCATTAATAATGGCAGCGGAGAGATCCAATGTGTGACATTTGATCAGCACATGCAAGGTAAGAATTTCACTGTACTGTTTACACATGACTGTAATGACCCTATACAATAATAACAACAACAACAACAATAATAATAATATTATTATTATTATTAAAAATGACAAGTGAGGTAATGAAGAGTACTGTGTACTTCACAGACTTGGTAACAAAAACACAGTAACTAAAGAAAAATGTCTGACTTCTAAGAGCAAAGGAAATTTTTAAAACAATCAAATTTTATCAGTACAGCTTAACTTTGTTGAAGAGATCAGCTCTGTTTGTTATGGTTACCACATGTCAGTGTGACACAAGTGATGTTTTTGGCATTTTTCCTTTGCACAACAGTCAGACATGGTATGGGAGTTGCATTTTACAACTGTTGATTCAGTAATTGTGGCAAAAGTGACTGGATTTTTGTCAGTCTGATTTTTTGTATTCTTCATAACACACTTTGTTGTTGGCTATTTGCATTAAAGTAAAATTCATGTTTTATGAATATACAATAAAAATACAAATGCTTAAAGACGCACCAGTACAAATCTGCACAGGAAAGGTGAACTTTCAGTATCTGATATAGAAATGTAATTGTTAACATTGCTTAACGGTTTTAGATTTTTTTTTTATCCATCTATCCTTTCATCCATTCTAATTCAGCTCAGGATCACAGAGAAATTCTATAAGACAGTTTCAAAACTTCCTTTACAGTCTAGGAGGTTTAAATTACAATATGGTACAAAATATAAAAATTAAAACTAATATTTAATTTAGGCATATTTAGATTGAAGAACCCTAGCCACACATGTAGTTCTCCACAGGCCAAACCTTATTTTAGAACTATGAATTTGTAACCAAGGAATTTCCTGTCATAAAACAATAGCCATTTCCTCAAACATGAATAACCTCAACCATCTCAATTGGTATATTAACTAATAAAGTGAATTAAGTGAATTATTAAACCGACACAGCAAAGAAGAACTTTTAGACAGGTGTCATAAAATTTCACAAAAAAGGAAGGAAATTCTAAATCCATTCAAAGAAGAAATTGCAATGCATTAAATGATTAAAATTACATTGGGGCTGGATACATTACAATTAATTTAAGCCAACCTTCTGCCAAAATGGCCATATTAATGTAACTAAAAAAAAACCAGGGATAATAAAGATCTGTGTGTGTCTAGTTCACACTGTCTGGGAACATTAGCAAAAAACCTAACCAAGAGAAATAGTTTATTCATTATTTTTATATTAATTGTTCCACTTTTGAGATATTACCATCTATGAATAGATTTATGGCCCTGTCTGAATGAATCCTGTCATGTGACTCAGCATAACTTCATATATGAGCTCTCACACAAATTGCCAGTTTCAAGACAATTTTGAGAATTGGGAAAAGAGTCGATTACCAGCAGGAAAACAAGCAGTATTCTGGGTAAGCAAGTGCTTTCATCACAGAACTAAGACAGATGCTAAATAACTGGAATGGCATCACTAACATTTTGCATTTAAGTGTGTGCACTTTGCATTTATCTGTTGTATTCTTTTTATAAAGCAATGAGCACTGTATTTACATGTAAGCATTAGATTAGATTTTCTACAGAAAAAATTATGTTACAGTAATAATGTTTTGAAACCCGAGACGTCTTTTTAATGATCCTTATATAGAGAAATTTCACTGCATCTTTAATAATTCCTCGGCAAATGCTAAAATGAATACTTGTCTTGTGCCTTATAATTGTCCTCGATGCCAGTGGTTAGTTTTAATTTTAATTAACAGGCTCAAAGCAATAAGTCGTTGGGACTCAGTTTTCATGTTAAGCTTTTTTTTTTGTTTGTTCTTTGGGCAATTAATGTTGGTTTGCCATTTTATACTGTTTTTTTTTTCCACTTTTGTCTTTTCTAATACTTTGCCCACACTTAGTTACAAGTATACCACACCCCTGAATGCCCTCACCACCACCACAGCCTTGTGCCTCGCACTTACAGAATCATGGCAGCTGCAATTATCTGGCAGTTACCATAAAGTAAGCAGGATCCTGGCCTTTGTCTTCAGGCATTCACTTTGTCATGTCTTTCTTTTGTCTCTCTGTTCCTTTGCTTTGCATATTGATTTTGATTGCATTTATCTTATTTGACCTAAAAATCTGTAATTTTAAATACACCCCCAATTACAGCTTTTGGTTGAATTTTACTAATAAATGAATGACCTTCTTTCCCTTTTGGATATATCTCATCATCTTTCATCATCTATTGTAGCCACGTTTTTCAAGCTCAGACAGTTGTGTTCTCAATAGAGTGCTGACTAAAGAATGAAAATAAAATGTGGATAATTTTTGGGTCTGGTAGATGCAGTAAAGTCACACGCATGTCTATCTACTAATTCATGTACGGTTTTGTGACCAATCAGTTATTGACTGTAGCTTTTGTAGAGATATCTCTGCATTCTATGCCTTTCTGTTTCTTTGTCTTGACCTTGTCTTAAAATAGCATCACAAGTGGCTCTCATCTCTCCATGTTGGAAGTAGTTCTCTGTGCCCAAATTGCAACAGTCGGTCTACATATGATATATACAGAGGATGAGGACTCGATATAGGCATGGTGAGGTATGTTTGAAGTGTCATCAGTTGTATTCTGGTGCGGATTATGAAAATATAACAGGAAGAAAGTAAAATAAGAAAATGAGATGAAATGGATGGGGGGGTTAAAGGAAATTAACAGTGGTAATGAATGGCCTCCCAGCCAGGTTGGTGGATTTCATGTCCACTTGAAACCCTTGTAAAATGTATGGACAGGGGGAGAATGGCTAGCAGAACTGCATGCTCCCTCAAACTGCCAGGTGGTATTATCTTGGGGATGAAACACCCATGTGAATACCAGTAGGGCATCCTGGGCATGACAGTCCCAAATCACAACCCTGCTAGATGCCATGGGTGCTGCTAGGGGTCCTCCTAGGAATAAGCATCATCATTCGGACTTGGGTATCCAGGACTCTGGGGATGCTTATTCTGAGCAGTGCACCCTGGCAGCATCTTTGGAATTCAGGAGGGTTGTGCCTTGAGATTACAATACACATACTGTATTTCCTTATTGGTATACACATGGGTGTTCCAACCCCAGGACACTGCCATCTTATACCCTGAGGGAACATGCAATTCTCATTGTCATTCTTCCCTTGTCTATCCATTGTTGGGGTTGTCCATGGACACAAAACATACAAACTGGTCAGGAGGCTGGTTCCATCTGGCCATCCATTACACAATGTGTGTGGTAAAGTACATGTTTACACAACTTAGCTTATAGTCTGTATAATGTCAAGAAACTACAGTGTATCAGATAATTACGCCTTGATGACAACAACCTAAATTTGAATTGTTGATTCACTGTGTTGAATGATGGAGCAGTCACATACCTTATGATAGTACCCTGAAGATACGTCATCTTACATGCATACAGTATAATCTGTTTTGTTTCCAAAGAACTTTAGGGAGTAGTCAAGGACACATTCACCTCTACTTCATATTACTTTAAACCCCAGTAAGATTCCCAGACTCAGCTGAAGACAACAAATACTGTACATTCTGGCCCATTGACTGTGAGCACTTTATCACAAAAACTGCAAGACGTGGAATCCTGTGAACAGTTTTGCCATCATTGCCTTTCCATTCTCAAAACTACCAGCTTATGTATTGTTGGCAACAGCTTTTTATCTTTGCTGCACACTCTGATCAGTTACATCTAAAAGAACTGACGTAGGCTGATGTAGTAAGAGGCAGAATATTATACCTTGTGAGACTGCTACACTTTCACCCTAAATGCCCTTTGGTGATAATGAATTTTCTGCTGCTGTAATTGTTAAAGTTCAGCTAGTTTGTTGTAAAGGAAGAAAATGGATGGGACCATATTTTTAACAGTAGATTTGTTGTTTATTCATCTTATTGAGAACCTGCAAAAAGCAGAACAAAGACACTCTGTCTCCTGGTTTGTTTTTCCTTTATTGACGTTGTTTGTGAGATCCGATATCTGCATTTGTTTCCTTTGGACTTTCGGCTTTGCTATTGATTGCAGTTTCATACATGGTAAGACATTTTCTTGAGATATTTATTGCCCAATGCTATCTAATGAGGAAGAGGGAACAGCTGCGTGACATATGCTGGCTTAGACATTTAAAATTCAGAGTTCAAGGCCCTACTGAGGATTTGGCAAACAGTAAAGTTGAATTTATTTGCTCATATTTAGGTGGACATGCGGATATACTGTATAAGACATCTATGTTTGATGTTGTTTATACTGTACAAATACAGATATGACATGATATTAACTGTTAAATCAACAGTTGTTATTGAGATGAGAGCCCATATCTGGACACTAATAACTTCATCCTTATAAAGACTTTTACAGCCACAAAGTTGATTTTTGACTAGTGTATTCTTTATGTACCATTGACAATCAACTTGTCTCTTAATGTTCAGTGCTTTGTACAAGTTCATTGGAACATGAAGATCGTAACTTTATGTTATTTCTGGAGATGGCATGATTACTGCATTGTACCCAATGGAAAACTGGCACTGAAGTAGATTAAGTGGGTTTCAAAATGGACGAACTAATGGATGACGACACATAAAATTACTTTCTTTTTAAGTGTAGATATTTTATTTGTCCAATACAAGTAGAACAGAATGACTGCTGCTTAACACAATTCACTTTTATTTAGACAATAATTTAATAATTGACTAAGGCTGCAAAAACCTACCCTACAAGTCATAATCTGAATTTGTGAAATGTAGAAGCTTTGTTTAAAAAAAACCTGAAAGTATGTGTCTTGGTACCTGATGGTTTTAAATATGCTTAAACTTTATAAATAGTTTGCAGTGAGGAATATCACCAGTGTGTGGCACAGTGGCTAGAAGTGCTGTACATGTTCAAATTAAGCTCAGACACTACCTGTTCGCATGCTACTTTTAAATTCTTTGTGGGTTTTTCTATGATTTTCCTCCTATATCTCAAAGAAATGCACGTTGTGTGAATTAGTGACTCAGATATGGTAGCATACTAAGGTGTGTGCCCTGCAATTGACTATCCTCCCTCTAGGACTAACTGCAGGTTTGCATCTGGTGCTGCTGGGTAGGTGTTGGCACTACGTGATCCTAAACTGGAGTTAAGCAGACTATAAGACTGACTAAAGGATTTCAGTGGTAATTCTTTTCTAAAGCAAGAAGATAAACAAAATTAATTTTGTAGAAATGCTATTTGCAGTGGAAAGTAAAATAAAGTATCTCAAATGAATTCTACCCTCTAATAATGACTTAAATGAAGTAATGTTTATGGTATTAACTATGCCTCATCTATACTTCACCAATTTGCACATAAATCTACATTTCTTTGAGCTGAAATTATTTTCCTATCTTTTTACTTTTTCCAGTGTGTGTTCTCAACGAGCCAGCTAACACTAGTCTACCTCACTGGTGACACTCACAGTGGGTCAGTCACCAGTAAGGGTAGAAGTGTGTCTCTACAGAGATAGAAACTGACATACACATTTATTTTGGAGAAGGTTAAAACACAATACACAATGCTCTGCATACTCATCACATGTGGAAGGTTTGTCTTTTGTTTGGTGGTCGACACCTCAATCTAGTTTCTCCACACCAGCACAAATATTCCATTTTGCTTTGTGATTAAACCCCCTGGGGCAGCAAGGCCAAGCTGCACGGAAATCTGTGCTTATGTTTTCAGAGTATTTCAATTTGCTTATTTATGTCTATTTTTAGAAATTAATATCAGACATTACTTGAACTGAGACATACTCTGGCTATCTGCACTGCTATGTACAGAAATGTAACAATATAAGTAACAGTACATATGGTGAATGCTCTTTGTAAGTGACTGGCAATATTCTGAAAGGTTAATACCAGTGTAGGTCAAATACACATAAATTATTCTGCACCATCTTACAGTATTCATCCTGAACACTAACAGAATCATTTTCCTGATAAATTACTAATAAAAAGAAGTGAATCCATTAATGTATAAATCACCAGACTGTTTTCACAAAGTGCACAGACTAAACCAGTGAACCCAACTACCCTGTCCATAAACAAGTTCTGCAACGTGGCCTAACACACAGATTGATTATGAGGAATATTTGCACAAATATTGAGTTTTCCAGATTGCTGATTAGTAAAGCTTATCTTATTATTTGTAATCTTTTTGTGAAGGTCAACATGTTTATTAGACGAGTCAAAATTGCTTGTCTACTGTTATTCTAGCAGAACACTCATATACTGTACAGTATGTATGCATTAAAAGGAATACTTCAAGGTGAGTGAGAATTACACTGTAAACTTGTCTTGATATATTTAAAGTAGATTGTTTTCATATTTACTTTGAACATTGCTTTCATCATGCATTGCTAAATAAAATTAATAAATTATATTACTGTTAAAACACAAATAATTGTGACAAGGCCAGGATACAATAATGAATGTTACAATTCACTTAAAAAAAGTACAGTCTGTTTACAGTAATACTGACAGCAAGACTCTTGAAAATTAGGGAGCAGAGCAATAAAAATGAACAAATTAAACACACATTATAAAGAATGGACTGTTTCAAAATATCTAAGGGTACTAAAAAGGATATACTCAGGTACAAACCTAGACAAACCCATATTGGGCCATGTTCGACTTGTCAGTGAAGCCTGCAGATCATTTTTAGCAAGGACTCCTTAAGTGATAGACTTCAAGATGAATTAGTTTATAGGAATCAATGCCTTACAAGTTTATTCAGTCCTTGATACTAACACTTTGAGCATGGAAAAGTAGTTATATGCAGAGAAAGTATTATTATTATTATCATTATTATTATTGTTATTATTATATTAAAGCATCTAAAACTACAGTTCTCTATATTATTTTTAAAAGCAAGTAATATAAATCGCTATCAGGACCAACATAAAGTTGACTTGGTTTGTCAAACAGTCCGCCTTTTTAAAAAAGCAATCCGTTGTCTTAGCTCAGTGCTAAGTCTTTAAATATATCAAAAACGATCTACTGTCTTTGGGACAACTTAGCTGTTACTAGTAGCTACACAAAAGAGCCTAATAGACTGAATGGTCTCCGCTCGTTTGCCACACTTCTTGTGTTCTTAAATCCTTTACAATGTGCGAGGAAACTCGCAGACTCCATCCACAACACATCCAGGTCGGAAGTCGAAGGACGCACGGGTTCAACAAGGCACCGCTATCTCCTACAAGCTGTGCCATAAATAAGGAATTATTCCAGTATAATTAACTGGATTTCTGTGCCACTCGAATATTTTACCTGGTGCTGTCTATACGTGGTGTCTTATTACTTTTTAGATGTTTTCTTTTTTTTCGTTAAATGTATTTAGTAACATATTGTAACATTAACCTCAAATTCCTCGTTACCACTCTATGCACTTTAAAGAAATTCTTAACATCCATCCATCCATCCATTTTCCAACCCGCTGAATCCGAACACAGGGTCACGGGGGTCTGCTGGAGCCAATCCCAGCCAACACTGGGCACAAGGCAGGAACCAATCCCGGGCAGGGTGCCAACCCACCGCAGACCATTTAATATCAATTATAATTAAACCAGAGGTCTCCAGCTTTGGCCCCGGCGTAGCTCCAGATTTTCATTCTAACCATTTTTTAAACTACTAGCATGTTTTTTTTCTGATAATTAACTTATTTTGCCTTCATTTTAATTGACTTGCTATTTAAAACTCAGACTCCTTAATCGCTTCTTTTTTCTTAATTAGCAGACAAACAATAACGAGATACAAAACAAGGCAACATATGACCAGCTAACCTGTGCCCATTATACAATACCTGAAAATAAAGAAAGACGAAGGTCTCAGACATGTTGATCTGCTCAGGGACACAAAACAATTTGACAGTGCTCTTAGAAAAAAGAAAATCATCGGTTTTGGAAATGTCTTCTGATGAGAGCACCAACCAGCCATGGAATTAAATAACGGGTTTAATAAACAATAAGAATCAGCTTATAGTAAGGAAACTAGTTGGGGTGAAATTGGTTGGACTTTGAGGCACTGACTAAGCAGGTCATCTCTCGGCTCACTTCATATCTCATTTCTGTTTAGGTGCCGTTTAAGGAAAAAAAATGAAGCAATTTAAGAGAAAGAAACTTAAAAAACAATTACAATGAAGAGCAAAGAAGTTAAGTAGCAGCAAAAACTGGTCACTAATTCAATAATTAAGAAACGGGTTAAAATGAAAACCTGTTCCCAGAGTAGTGCACCACGATCGGGGATGAAGACCCCTCAACTACACTTTGTAAATAGTTTGCATTGAAGAATATTACCAGCTCCGAAGAGTTGGATTTTAATTTCGGCACATGTTTAAGCTCTTCTCGTGTATGTTTTTAACTACATCAGAATTCGGTGAATTGGTGACTCAGATATGGTAACAAATAAATGACAGTGCTATGGTGCGCCCTGCAAATGACTGGCGCCCCTCTATGGCCAATCGCAGCTTTGCACCTGGCGTGGATCGGTCAGCCTACGGTACGCTACGATCCTAAACTGTATAGTAAACTGTATATAAACTGATGAAAATTTATCGGCGGTAATTTTTTTAAGCAAGAAAAGAAACACAATTTTACTTGAAATATTCTATACAGCGGAAAGTAAAAATACAGTATCTAGAACGTATTCTGAATTAAAATGACGATTAAAATTAGGTTAATATTAGGTATTAACTACCTTTCATCTCGCCAGCTTTGTGCATAGGGGCAGATGAACGAGGCAAAGCTGGGGAAATCAGATTCTGCCAAAGTTAGCAAAACACGAGAAGACGTGCCAGACCTACTCATCAGGAATCCACAGCTGCCTATCGAATCGATACAGCTATAGCACACTAATTATTAATATAACATTACAGAGAATATTCATAATAGTCTGCATATTTATAAATTCAGTAATTAACTTTCGAACTGGAAACTGGTTGAACGGGAGAGATTTAATAAAAGTTAAACAAAAAACAAAACAAAAAACTTTAAAATATATTTTAGAGACATATGTTTTACAGATAAAATAAATCGGCTGCAGAATAGATATTCATACGTAATGTTACAAAGTAACAATCTAATTTTGATTTGATATTCGTGTTTAAGTGATTGAGAAAGAAAGAAAGAAAGAAAGAAAGAAAGAAAGAAAGAAAGAAAGAAAGAAAGAAAGAAAGAAAGAAAAAAAGTTACACGACATAAGTTTTAAGTTATAGTCCTGGCAGAAAGAAACAACTGCAACTAAATGCGTTTTAAAAGTCAGTTTAAACAAGATTTTAAGATCCGATAACGTTGATCCAGCTTGTTCGGCTTTCATTGCTTATACATTTATAAAATAATGAGATTTTTAAGGAAGGCGTTAAAATTATACAACAGAACAACATCGTAATGTATGAAGTTTTGGTCATATTTTAGAAGTTATAAGATAAAAAAGGCACCTCCAATTTCCAGATATTTGAAAATGAATCTTGTTCGTGTATAAGACTCCGGGGTTCTGATTAATCCCACACACATAGCCTATTATATACTATATTTAGGTCATAAATCCTACAATTATACGTTTAATCACATAATGTAATTTTTTGAAAACAAAGTAAAAGTCAGCGATGTGGTCGCAGTTGGGGCGCGTACCTGAAAGGGACAGCATGGATGGGAATTCGTGGCAGTTGTGGACACCCGTGGAATCCAACCCGCAGTTCATCCACAGGTTCTCGTATACAATGGTTGCAGTGATCAGGGTGCCGTCTACTGAAGAAACTTTCCAGTAACTGTTAGTCAGTGTTACGCCAAATAACACCCAGCCGATGAACCCTAAGAAAAAACCGAGCGCTTCCACGGCGGCGTTCATGCTGATTCCCGATGTGCACCTCTTTACAAGTCGATAGCTTGGCACTCCCGATCGCGCTACTGACAGTGCTGCGCTCACAGATGAGCGACACTTAATAAAAACAGAGACACTCAACAGCAGCTGGCGTTGTGAAGGGGAGTGACTTGAGTAGAGTTCAATGTACAATCAGGCGGCAACACTAAGGACATGCGGAACATCCCATTGCAAAAGATTAATATATAACGCTAAAAGTGGGCTTTGAAGCTAATGTGAACTAATCAAATGTAAAGGCATTTACAATCTGTGCACCCTGTAAACCATTGTAGAAAAAAGGATGATCCAATTAACTAGCGGCCAGTATAGGGAAACATCTAAATTAATGGAAACAATCATTAAGGAACAGATCCAGCACAAACACGTGCATTAGGCCAGACAGGGGGGCATCGTGTTTCACCGTGTTTAATGCTGGAATTTAATAAGGACACAACTAAAGCATATCAGAGAGGTGCATCCATCCATCCATCCATCCATCCATTTTCCAACCCGCTGAATCCGAACACAGGGTCACGGGGGTCTGCTGGAGCCAATCCCAGCCAACACAGGACACAAGGCAGGAACCAATCCCGGGCAGGGTGCCAACCCACCGCAGGACACACACAAACACCAAGCACACACTAGGGCCAATTTAGAATCGCCAATCCACCTAACCTGCATGTCTGTGGACGGAAACCGGAGCGCCCGGAGGAAACCCACGCAGACACGGGGAGAACATACAAACTCCACGCAGGGAGGACCCGAGAAGCGAACCCGGGTCCCCAGGTCTCCCAACTGCGAGGCAGCAGCGCTACCCACTGCGCCACCGTGCCGCCCAGAGAGGTGCATATGATGTTATTTATCTTGATTTTTATAAGGCTTTAGATAAGGCAAGAGAGGTTAGAAATCAGACTAAAAAACTGGAATCTAGAATGCTATAATGAAGTATAAAATTGGGTTAAACACTGGAAACAAAGGGTTATGGTGAGAGGAACTTTTTCAGAATTAGGTAATGTTGTGCCACTCGGGGATCAACACTGGGGTCAGTGCCCTTTTTAATATACACATATGCCCTGATAAGACTTTCAACAACAAGCTGGTCAAGTTGGCAGATGATACCAAAATAGATGGATGGGCAAATAATATAGAATCAGCTAAATTGTTAGAGATCTGGAGAACGTACAAACTTGGGCAAATTTGTGACACCTTATATTTCATGGAAGCAAATGCAAGGTGTTAAACATACACTTAAAAACAGTATAGTCCTTTAATGGTTCTTTACTGGGTTGTTTGGGTACTCAAGTACTGGGCAAAGAACCATTTAATTCTGGGAAGGGTTCTATAAAATTGGTGCTTTTGGCTTTGAAAGGGACACTAACAGATCAAAAAAACTGATTTCAGCCTGTGCTATTGTATTCATCATGAGTCCCTTTGAAAAAAACTTTTAATATTTCATAAAATCTGTTAACCATGTTTTATGGAACCTGTTATGATCTAAATAAATAAAGGTTCATTTTGGGACCTTGATGTGGATGACTTGTTCAGGAACCAAAAATGGCTCTTTTAAGGCATCATTCTGAAAAATTAATTTCACATTTATTTTTAAGAATTTAGGAAGTAAAATGTTACATATCAATGCACAAAGAAATATATGAAACTGGAAAATATAGGAGAAGGGAGGACCTGCCACTGTACATCTTGACAGTACAGAAGTCGTCAAGAAGGCTAATAGAATGTCAGTTTACATAGTACGATGTATAAAGAACAAACCACGGAAGGGTATGCTTAAGCTTTATAACTCACTAGTGAGGCCTTGTCTGGAGTACTGTGCACAGTTTTAGTCTCCATGTTAGAAAAAATACAAAGAATCACTAGAGAAAGTCTAGAGAAGGGCAACTAGGCTGATTCAAGGACTAAGAGGTATGAGTTGTCAGGAAGGATTGAAACAGTTGAACCTTTTCAGTTTAAGCAAACTGAGATTAAGAGATGCAAATTACTGAAGTGTTTAAAATTATGAGGGGTACACTTGATCCTGACTGTTGCTTTGAATTAAATAATTCAGAGACATGGTGGCGAGAAGTCAAGCAAAATGACACCTTTTATTGGCCAACTAAAATGATTACAATTTGCAAGCTTTCAAAGCAACTTAGGTGTCTTCGTCAGGCATGTCTAAAGCCTAATCCTAAAGCCTGAAGAAGGGGCCTGAGTTGCTTTGAAAGCTTGCAAATTGTAATCTTTTTAGTTAGCCAATAAAAGTTGTCATTTTGCTTGACTTCTCACTACATTCATAATGGCTAATACGGTACAACACCCTACTACTAGAGACATGGTTGGAAACTTGTTAAGGACAAATTTCATGCAAATGTTAGAAAATCTTTCTTCAGGAGAGTGAAGTAGATCCTAGGACTTTGGGGACCTTAAATAGTCACCTTGTGTGTTATTTTGAAGAAGAGAATAGGATTGGCGAACGTGCTACTGTATGCTGAATGATCAAAAACAACACCAGGCTGATATCACATTAGTGCAATTTAGGAATGGTGCCATACCAGTGACCGTACAAACCTATAAACCTTATGTGCCTAAAAGGTGCAAATTACATAAAAACCGCAACGCAACTCAATGATACAGCATATGAAAAGTGTCTGAAAATATTATATTATAATATATAAGTAAATGAATAAGAACAGACCATCTTACAGATTTTTGGCAACAATTTTTCTATTTTTAACTGTAAGGTGGGTTCAGTTCCTGCATGGCCAGTACCCTGCATGTGTAGAGTCTGCACCTTCCTATGTCTGCTTGGGCTTCTCCTCCTCTGGGTTCTCTGATTTTCAAAACTGTGCCTTATAAGAAAAAACTTTGATGAGAACAGGTCCTTCAGACCAACAAAGCTCACCAATCCATACTACTACATTTCTCCTAAAAGTCGACATTTGAAGGCCCTTAAAGTCCTATACTGCCTACCACACTTGGTTTCTTATTCCGTGTGTCTGTGGTTCTCTGTGAAGAAAAACTTAACATTTATGCGAAATTTACCCATAACAAGTTTCCATCTGTGTCCCGCGTTCTTGTTGAACTCATTTTAAAGTAACATCCTGGAGACATTGGACTAATTCCCCTCATAATTTTAAAAACGTAAAACATGACACTTCTTGATCTCCATTAGCTAAAAGGTTGAGCTCTTCTAATCTTTCCTAAACTGATACCTCTCAGTCTCGGAGTCAGTCCCATTGTATCATCTTGGTCCTACATGAACGACTAGGAATGTGATGGACGTCGCGCTGTCACTTGCCTTGCTCTGGTCCGGATTTTTTTTTAATGTTCATGATTTTGTCATAACATTGAAAGTGACATGTCCAATATTTCCTAACGTGTACGGCAGAAGAAAATACACATTCGTAGCACAGCAGTTCTGCTTTTGACAGATTAGATCACTTTCTACAAGTATACAAACCTAAAAATGTTAAAGTAACTACTAGAGTTAGCTTTGCTAATCCCTTATAGATCCAACGTGTCGAATCCCGCGCTCGGTCGTTGTCCGTGTGAAGCGTGCAGGTTCTCCTATTGCGTACGTGGGTTTTTCTCCTGGTTTTCCATTATTTTTTCCCCACACATTCTCACTGCCTTGCATATTAAGTTAGTTGGCAGTTTTAAACTGATAGTGCAAGATGTATGCATGACGGAGCCCTATAGTGGAGTGCCACGGGTGCACGGGTTACTATCATGGATCCCGCTTCTGTTATGCTTCGTCTCGCCGAGGTACTGAGCAGGATTACGCTGTTACGTCAATGTTGTATTTTAATTAGCTTTTATTATTTATTTTTTTGTTTTATTCCGAAATCCAATTGTTGTTAAACTCACCATAACCTTCCTCTCACCCCAACCCCGGTAACTTCATTTCCCAACTAGGGTGCAGCTTCCCAGAGACCAGAATGGATACTGAACTTCTAAATTGGCTAGAATACGAGTGAGGACACGACCGAAGTATTGATACACTGAAAAAGCGGCCTTTAGTAAGTGGTGAATGGACGAATAAAAGACAGTGTGAATTGATGTTCAACCGCGCTTTCAAGTTCACAAATCTTTTTGACTATCGGATTTTTCTTCCCTCAAAAATAAATAACATGTGATTTTTCCCTCATAATATGTTCAGTGTACTGTATATTTACATGTAAAATTAATGTTACAGAAAAAGCGCAACATGAAACGTGTGACTCTGCCACCTCGTGGGCAAACTACACACCATAATAAGATAACTTTCTCCGACTCTTTTAGTTCAGGGTTGCCGCCTGCAGATCCTATCCCAGCACCAAAGTGTGCAAGACAATTAAAACAGACCCTTGTCACGGTGCCAGTCCATCACAGGGCACTTATGCCCACCGGAATCAAGTTAAAATCTTCATTCAACTTAACAATCAAGTGACCTGACATCGATGACGTTCAGTTCACATCTGCGAAAGAAACGGAATAGTTGAAGAATGTCGGGTGGCTTGAACTTGTGTTGCTCTTTTTCAAGAATTCCTATATTAAGGGGACACATTTGTCTCATTCTTAACTCTCCACAGACACCATAATTTTGGAATTTTAACTAATTAAACCAAAAAGAAACGCCAAAGATTTGGGCAAGTCCCCAGCAGCGGATCAGCGCTGAAAAAAATTACCATTTATACGTCACACTTGTTTATTAAAACATTTTTCGTTTTGGAGTATTAGCATTCCATCAAACTCAAACTATAGTTCAATTTGGTTTATTCTGCAATGTACTACTATGTGTGCGTTTAAATTAACATTTTATCATTCTTGTATTTTCCAGAACTGCACTGTTTGTCCCGATTCAAATCTGCAGACGAAGCTTGTTCAGAACCAATGGATACAAGACTGAGATCAGAGGAGGCCTGGAAAATACTTTTAACAACAATTTTCGGTCTTTGTGCAATTATCTACATTGTTCGTTAATGCTGTTTTTGCCCCTGTATCTTATATTGTACCATAAAACTATATGTCCGGTAATTCCGAGTAGCCCCGACAAAGAGCCATATACCAAAGAGTAAACAGAACAAAGGGCGGCATGTCACTAATACGAGAGCACGTCGCACGCAGTGCCAAAGACACAAAAAGCAGACAACCCAGAGAACAAATATTACCAAACGATGAGTACATTTCCAAAAATCACTCGAAACTAGAAATGCGTTCTCGGAACAGCGTGGGATATTTACATACAATACAGTATAAAGTTGGACGAAACTCACTGAGTCCATATTTGCGTTTTGATTGCATTGCCAAAAACGTGCCAATTCTGCCTTTGCAAGCTGCCTTGCAAGACTGTGATTGTGATTGGATTATTGCTACATTATTTAAACTGAATTGAATGCAGACAGATTAAATACATACATAAATAAATAGAAAAGAAACACACTTCCGTGTGGTAGTTTCAAATCTGTGATGTTGGAAGAAACACATCAGATTCCGGTCAATACACAGACAGTTGTATTCATATATTCATACACGTCAATATTGGCATTCATGAGTATTCATCAGTGCCTTGCCATTCAAGTCCCGATTATAACAAATTCGTTTTACACTTAATAGCTGAAATGTAACATGCTCCATCTTTTGAGGTTGCAGCTATGACAGAGGCTACAGGTTTTAAAATGTAATTGTAAAGTTTCAGAGCGGCAGAATCGCGCAGTACTGTGCTGCTGCCTTGCGGCTCTAGAGCCTGAATGGAACAACAGTCAGATCTTGTGGGGAGGTTCCATGCTCTCCCCGTGTCTTCATCGCTTCTTCTACATTTTACCTCCGGTTCTCTTCACATTCTACAAAGTACTTAATTCTCTTAATTGTAAATTCACCCGACATGAGTGTGAGTGTGACTGCTGCTACTTCCTGCCCAACGCTCTTAACAATGAAGGTGCCAGAGTGGTTCTTCAAAGCGATGCCATTGGGGAAACATTTCTGTTTCCTAAAAGAATCATTCTTTTGAAAGTTCCAGAATGGATCCCTTATTTTGATCTGTAACAAGTTCCATACATGACCTGAATAGATAGTAACAGGTTTGTGAAATATCAATGATTTCCTAATTTTAAAATGACTATATGTAATCACGCAGGCTATGTATAGGTTTTCTTGATCTGTTAGCATCCTACCCTCCATTTAAGATGTCTGTTTTGTCCACATATTAGGGACTTCTTCAGAGCCCAAAGACCCAGTTTCATAAGCAAAGAACCATTCCCAGACAGAGATGGCTCCTATGTTTTACGAGGAACGAGAAAACCCATAAAGTGCAATTAAAGAACCGGCATTATTGAGTGTGGGTTCTGAACTTGTTGAATATGTTCGGTCCCCTTTTGATGGTTGGATTCGCTTAATGAGCGAATTTAATACCTTTAATTTTTATCAATAGTTTAAATGTATATTAATTAGCTTTACTCGGTCATGCTTACAGTAACCAGTCTGTAATGAGTGTTTTTGATAATGTTGAAATCTTGTGGAAGTGTTATACGTTATAAAAAATAAAAATTGTATGTTAGTTAATGTACAGGACAGTATGTGGTTTGGTTGTAATTGGTAATGTAGTTTGGAGTTAAATCGCCGGGATTTATTCATTTTTTTTAAAAACTGGGCAAGTAGATGAAAATTCAACTTTAAATGTAGAAAGACACGTTCACGTATTGTTATCGGATCTCACTTTACGTTGCGTACTTTCCAGTATTCAGAACAATGCAGTTTATACATTTTTAATACTAATCATATGTTTTACTGTTTCCATGTTATGTTCATTACTTGGCATGCAATAAACTTTATTGAGAGGAGCGAGAAATACGAATAAATTGAATCAGACACCTAAAGTTTGCTGTTTTACATCATGTACTGATATTAAGTAGGCTAATATATTCATAAATTACCGCGATCCTAACCTGGAATAATGATTTCGGAAGATGAGTTGAGACGAGGTGAGATATTCATTAATTGAAGTTAAATATCGGAACCTTAAAACTTAAAACGAGAAATAGTTCAATTAAGTTGGAATTTCTAAAAAATATGTAATAACACCTACATTTTGCAACTGAAATCGTATACTTTATATCACTTACACAAGTCCTCTTACAGCTAAAATGTACGTTTTCACAGTGAGTAACTTTAACAAAAATGGTTATTTGCCCGCTACACTAAATCTGCTTATTACTCGCCAAATAAAAAACTGAAAATCGTCGCTTTGAATAGTCAGTTGCTTACTTTCTTAGAAGTCCATTCGCTTTTTTTATCATCTGTAGTTTTGCGCCCGCACGGAGTTCTACAGGAATGTACCAATGCCATTTCATTGACAGAACCCACTTTGGGCGCTGCTTTTTTCACGCTGTATTTTATTTCTCTTTTCTACAAAGGGTAGGGTTAGTATGTTGCATGGGCTAATGCCCGAACACGTGCAGCGCCCGTGGCATACCTGACAGTGCTAACAGGGATGGGAACTCCCAGCAGTTGATGCCCCCCTGCGAATCCGAAGCGCAGCCCATCCATAGGTTTTCATAAATATTGGATGTGGTGATGACGCTGCCGTCCACCGTGGACATTCTCCAGACGTGGTTGGTGAGAGAAACCCAATAGAAGAGCCAGGCAACGACCCCCAGCAGGAAACCCACCGCTTCTACCATCGAATACATGTTTGCAGAAAGACAGAGCCAGGACGTCCTCTCCGCCGCACTTGTCTGCTCAGCTTTGTGCCTTTCTGTCTCTCTGTCTCTCTCTCTCTCTCCCTCTCTCTCCCTCTCTCTCTCTGTGTCAGTCTATGTCTCTACGTCATTTACTGAGAGGGCTGAGATTGAAAGTACGCAAACCTGCCGGCGTTTGATCCCTGGACTTCAGCAAGGTCGGTAGAAAACTTATACAGTCTATAGCCTACTTTTGTAGTGAATATGACGAGTTAGATCTGGTAATATCCAGTTAAACACGATTAAACAAAAGTCAAAAGACAGGCGCAAATCATAATAATGGATTAAAAATGTAACCTCAAAATGTCCATTAAGTACTGAACTGTAGTTCCAATCAATCAATCAATCAATCAATCAATCAATCAATCAATCAATCAATCAATCAATCAATCAATCCTCATTTTGACCTCAACTCCAGTGACAAGATATTTAGGGGAAAATATTTGTATAGGAATTCTGATCCGAGTATATAAAGTTACATAGTAATTTAATAATTTTAATATATCTGTCTATTTCCTTAACCACCACCAGCATCATGGGAGCCTGTCCCAGCAAGTGTGAGGCACAAGGGCAGGTACAATCACTGACATGGCACAGTCAATTGCAGGGTGAACACACAACAAGGCCAGTCCACCTAACCTGCATGGCTTTGGACTGTAGGAGGAACCCCGAAACTCAGTGATGTGCAGGGAGCACTTAGGATTTGAACCCTGGTCTTATAGTTGTAAGACGACAGCACATGCGACACCCACATTTTAAGGTCTCCATATTACTATCGGCTAATACACTACTGTATGACTGTAATGTACTGACTGCTGTGGTATGTCATCAGGCACTGTGCACTTTATCTTGTAATCTTATAGCTGTAGTTGCTATTTATTTTTATACTTCTTTTTTCTTTTCTGTCTTTGCATATGAAAGTGAGTAAGCAAAGTAAGAATTTCATTACAAGGTTTTAACATGTGTTTTTTTACTGTGTATATGACAGTATCTTGCACTGTGCTTTCTAAATTATTCCATGTATATGAGGTTCTCTGTGCAAAGAAAAACATTGAAAGGTTTTTTGAAATTTAACTTTAATCTCCGTCAATATATGTGTATGTTTTTGTTTTTGTTTAAATAATTTTACAGTAAAAGCTGACCTTCCTTTTATTATTGTAAATACTCTGTTTTCCTATATTTAAAAGATTTAATTCCTTTAATCACTCATAAGAACTTACATCTTACGGTTCTGGAATAAGTATAGTGGCTTTTCTTTGATAATTTTAAAGCCTTATATATTTTGTGATGCTGAGGAAAAACTGCACACTATTCCAGATGAGATTTTGCACACTCACTGCACATCTTAGCAATAATCTCCCTCGACTAATTCTGCATACAGCATGGGCACTATATAACCCAAACTTATCAGCCATTCTTAACTGCTTCTGTACATTGTCTGGATGTTGTCTGTGATGAGATGACTACAATAATGTTCTTATCATAGGGTATACTTTCAAGTTTGAGACCATGTATTGTGTAATAACATTTGTTACTCCAAATGAATACAATTTTACATTTATGTTAAATTTTATTTGACACATTTCCAAATATGAATTCAGTCTAGGTTAACAGTAATAATGTAACTGATTATTGCTTGTGCCAATTGACCACATTTGGTGTTATCTGTAAATTTAACTGCTTTTCATTGAAAACAATTAAGATAATTTGTATAAATTAAAAACAGTGGCTAGATTTGATGAAATCGTCTTGAACTACAGTATAACTCCATTGCCTTCTAGACTTTTTCTTGATCCCTCTCCTCCTTCACTTTGATCACTAGTCTCCCATGAGGCATTGCATCAAAAGTTTTTTGCGAAATGCAAATAAGAACATAAGAAAAATAAGAACATAAGAAATTGAACAAACCAGAGGCGACCATTCAGTCCACAGCAAAACACTTTCTAAAGATTTCTGCTTCATCTACACTCTTAAAAATAAGGGTGCCACAGTGGTTCTTCAGAGCAATGCCATAGGGGATCCCAAAAGACCACCTCACATGAAGCTTCCAGAAAGAACATTCTTTCTTTAGATCCATATCAAGCATCATACAGTAGATAACCATGAATAGACGGAATCAGATCTATGAAATACCAATGGGTCATGATTTTAAAAGGACTATTGCTGCATACATCCAATAATACAGGCTAAGTCCAGATTTTCTTCATATGTTAGTATTATGCTAGATCGCCTACCATACATTAAACATTTAGTTTTTTTGGACATATTAGGAAGTTTTTCAATGAGCAAAGAACCAACTTCATATGCAAGGAACCCTTCTCAGAATGAATGGTTCTGCGAGTAATCAAACAACCCAGTAAAGAACCATAAAATGCCATTAATGAAGTATAATTTTTAATAGTTGTCAGAAGAATGACAAATAGAAATCATAAAGATTTATATAATGTGCCTTGGCTGCAAAAGGGTATTTAAAGATAGTGAGTTGTTCACAAGACTGAGTCCAAAACAGAACTGCGGTCTTGAATTAAGATGGCAGCTTTAAAGGCCAGTGTAGGAAGTGATGTCATTGGGGGCCAGAAGCGGAAGTGACAACATCAGAGGTGGGACCAGAAGTAACGTCATTGAAGGCGTCAGAACTGGAAGTGATGTCATCAAAGGCGGTGGAACCCTGCAGAATTTTCCGAGAATGGTCTGCAAAGTATCGAGGAAGACAGTTAGTGCACCCCGCCGCCACTTGGAATTGCCATTATTCAGGCCCTTTAGTTAACTCCTACTCGCATGTGTGTGACATAGTGTACATTTCTTGGTAGTTTGTTTCAGGTTCCCAAGAATTCTGCGTAAAGAAGTGCCTCCTGACTTCAGTTCTAAATGCACTTCCAGTTAATTTCCACTGCTGTCCTTGAGTATGTAATTTATTGTTAAGTTGAAAGAACTTTGCTGTATCTACTTTATCAGTGCCTTTGAGAATTTTAAAGGCCTGGATTAGGTCTCCGCACAGTCTCCTCTGCTTGAGACTAAACAGGTTTAATTCTCTCCATCTGTCAGAGTAGGACGTGTCCTTAAGTCCATGTTGCTTTATCATAGACTTCTAGCATAAACTCATCCCCATTGTTTAGAACCAGCCAGTGGAACCAAACAATAATGCAAAATTAAAAAACAAAAATAAAACTGCATAAAATCATTCATTTACCCACTGTTATAATTAAAGCAGTGAAAATGCTGTATTGCATACCCCACTTTGCAATGTTTTTCTTTCTTCACTCAAAGATGGCAGAATTTGTGCATCACACACAACACTTGAGGGAAATCCTGATTTAATTTTGTACAATTTGACAAAGAGACTATTATCTACAAAATGAGAGGGGTGTTTCAGCTTTGAAATGATACCATATTCCACTTTCTTTGTTTTCCACTTTCTAAATTTCTTATTTATTTATTTTTTTATAAAGATATTCTTTCAACTACTGGTGTTGTAATTTGGACCCAACTGTATGAATTGTGACAGAGTAAGATCTGGTCTTCAAAATCATGCATATGTCATGGGTTTTCAATAATGGATATGCATTTTATGGATACTTATTTGAAAAAAGTACAAAAGGAGAAAAATAATCCTGTTTTTATGCTGCTTCAGAATAGTAAAACTAGATATATAACTATCGATATTTTATAACAATAATTTGATGGAGCCCTTTCAGTCTGATTTCAGAGCACAGCACAGCAGTGAAACTGCTCTGCTACAAGTAACCAATGATTTGCTTATGGCAGCAGACTTTCGACAAACCAGTATATTAATTCTGTTAGACCTCAGTGCAGCATTTGACACTGTCAGACATGACATTCTACTGTGCAGAATGGAGAACATGATGGGTATCTCTAGCACTGCCCTCCACTGGTTCTAGTCCTATCTGACTGATAGGCAAGAATTTGTTAGTCTTGGCAACAGCAGTTCCAGCTCAGCGCCAGTCACACAAGGAGTTCCTCAGGGCTCTGTCCTCAGCCCTCTGCTTTTCTGTATTTATATGCTTCCCCTTGGCCATGTCATTCGTAGCTATGGACTGGGTTATCATTTTTATGCAGACGATACTCAACTTTATTTCAATGTTAAAAGTAGAACTTCATCAGAGCTTTCTCAGCTCACAACTTGCCTCAGTGAAATTAAAACCTGGATGGAGCAGAACTCTTTAAAATTAAATTGCAACAAAACTGAACTCCTGCAAATTGGGACTAAAGTGCAACTTAATAGAATGAGCTCTTTCCTAGTCAATCTTGGCGGTGATCTCATCAGACCTGCCTCTACTGCAAAGAATCTTGGTGTCATTTTTGATTCCTCCCTTTCTTATTCCGCCCACATAAATCACATTAAGAAACATTCTTACTTTCACCTCCGTAACACATCATGTGTTTGCTCCTTCCTCTCCTTTTCTAACGCTGAGAAACTTGTCAATGCTTTTATCACATCCCACATCGATTATTGCAACTCCCTACTGGCAGGTGCCCCTTCTAATCTTATATCACAGCTCCAGCTTATTCAAAGCTCTGCTGCAAGAGTCCTTACATGGACCAGCAGCAGCGAGCACATAACACCCATCCTACTTTGCCTTCACTGGCTCCCTGTGTCCTACAGAATTGAATATAAAATCCTACTAATAACCTACAAAGCCTTAAACGACCGTGCGCCAAACTACATCAGTGATCTTCTCCATCACTATGTACCTGTCTGCCCACTAAGGTCCTCTGATTCTGGCAATCTTGTTGTACCCCACACTAATCTACACTCCATGGGTGACAGGGCCTTCAGCTGTATAGCGCCCAGACTCTGGAATGACCTACCAAAATTAATTAGATCAGCTGACTCCATTAATGCTTTTAAAAAACAGCTCAAAGGCTCAACTCAGGAAGGCTTTTAGCTCTACTTGACTTTATTACCCTTCTTTCAGTTTACCTCTATGTCAAGATGCTCATGTAACCTGTGTGTGTGTACTAGACCATCAATTATGTTGTCTGTTTGGCTTTTCTCTGAATTTACTATCTTACTCTTCTTTATTTATTTATCTAGTTTAGTACAATGCTATGTACTGTATACCCTGCTGTTCTTTCTTAAACTCTGTGAAGTGCCTTGAGCATGGGAAAGGTGCTATATAAATAAAATGTATTATTATTATTATTTTTAACAATTTTTTTCTGGGTGTTCCTGACACATTCACTGACACTTTATAGTGTTTGGAAGCTTATTCCAACACCTATGGAAATAAGAATAACATTCAAAATACATCTTTTGGTAAAAACATTACTGAATTTTAATAATAACACCAGGCCCTCCCATCATCAAAATCTGATAATACTGAATGCGTGCTATGGTAACTCAAGGGCTGCATGCTCCTGATACTGCCTAGTGCTCCATATAAAGCTTTGACTGGCACTGGTTAGCATGTCTGTCTGTTTGTAGGAAACAACTTGTTGGAATTTGGTACTCTTATTTTTCAAGAAAGTATGTCATGAAAGTTTAGCTTTGGTGGAGATATTTTGAACAGAGTACCCTATACAAATGTCTGAAATATCAAAAACTAATAAGCATTGTCTATCTTAAAACAAAGAAACCTTCTTTGTAGTGGTGTTTTTCTATGAAGGCAACCTTGTAATGTGACAAATCCAGTGACTTTCTTCCGCTATCCTGTGATTTGCTCTGGTAAAATCAAACAGTTCTGATTTTGTGTTCAGTCAGAGAGCGGGGCTTTGTGTGCATGAGAGCTGACAAACAATGAATTCAAACAGAAGAGAGGCTCATTTTTCTGATGTCACATATTTTAAGTACTGAAACAGAATGGACAGAAGTAAAAAAGGGCAGAGACTGTGGCTGAACTTGCCATACCTGTTAACCCTTCATAAAGCGCTGGGTCAGTCAGGTGGCACATTATTGGCTGTCACAAAAAGGGGTGAGCTATACTTGAAAGTGGGCACAAGTTGGTAAAGTAAACATGGGCAGTTATTTTCAGCCATTCAGTCTGACATGGACAGGTGACAAATTTCTATAGAACAAGTACAATTAACACAAGCTGCCAGAAAACAGGAGTTCCCAGATTCTATGGATACATAGAACATACATACCTAATTTTGGATCAGATCCAGATGCCTAAGAAAGATAAAAAGGACCTCTGTGTTATCTGGCTGGATCTAGCAAATGCATATGGTTCAATTTCACATCAGCTAATTAGCTTTGCTAAGGAATTTTATTATTTACCAGAATGTGTTAAGAACATCATTGATGGCTACTCTGTGTATATAAAGATTTGCCAAGATTTGCAAGACTACACAACTGACTGGCAGCAACTGGGTAGGGGTAGAGCAATTGGATTTTCAGTATTCTATTCTGTTTATAACTGCATTTGATATCATCCTGATTGATGCAAGGGCAATGGTCCAGGGAGTGCAAAGTGGTTTGAGTCAGAGTTTGCTGCTCCACTTTTGCTATACAAATAATGTCATAAGCCTATTCTAGACAACTGCATGAACATCTTGGCTTCTCATGAGAAAGAGAAGAACTTCTCTCATGGACAAGGATGAGAGAAAAACCCAACATAGTCTTGTAGTCACTCAGTCTGCAAAGGTAGCAGAATGGACTCAATCTGTTTTCGAAAAGGAGGAGAGAGAATACTGGTGCTTGCAGAGCAGTCAATTGGAAGCCTGAGTATAGAATAAATATTAGAGCTCTTGAATAAGAAAATGGCAGGAGTCTTTGCTGAAGAGCTGAAGGTGGAGTTTGGTGCTATCAATTTATGCTATATCAATGCATCACATGGCCACTGAAAATATATGAGATAATGGTAACTACAGTGAAAAAAACCTGATACCAAAAGCCAATAGATATGTTTGGAAATGGCTTGGATTTCCAATATGCCAATCAGACACTTCATTGTTTGGAAAAAAAAAACAGAACAACTACTACTGAACAGTCACCCACTACGTTATAGGCCGGAGAAAACTAGGTTGGTGCTGGAACTCAGTCAAGTGATCAGCTGTTTATGAATGATGGTGCTAAGATTTCAGCAGGGTAAAAATGGAAGGCAAAGTAATCTGTTGTTCAAGACATATCCAGACTAAGACACCAGGAACCTACCAGGAGGACCCAGCACAGAAGATCATGTTTGGGACTTGGAAGCATTGTTCGAGAGAGAGGAAGAACATGGTGGTCACAAAAATGATAAGTATGGAGGAAGACCAGTTATTGGTGAAGTCCATCAGTGAGGGTATTGTCCCAAGAACATTGTAATGGGCTGATGTTTGGAAGTTCCACTATTAGGGCCACATATGACACCCTCCTGAGCCAAGCCAATGTGACTCAATGGTTTGGCTAAGAAGAGAAGTGTGACTTGTGTGGTGCAGCTCAGGAAAACCTCTGTCACATCCTGCGTGGCTGTAAGATCACCTTGGCCTAGGGTCAATACAAACGGTGGCATGACCGGGTGCTAAGGAAGCTTTCAGAACTTACAGAGACCATGAGAATCCAGGCAAATGAAAAGTCCTGATGTCATAGAACGCAGCTTACCAAGTTTCTAACAGCAGGCAGAAATCAATCCTTGCCCAAGAGAAACACTGGGAAATACAAACCAGACATAGGCAAGCAGCTAAGATTCTCTGCTGAGACCACCATCACTTTATTGAGACCTGATATTATCATGTGGTTGATAACTAAGAACCATGTATTGCTGGTTGAACTGATGGTTCTCTGGGAAGAGGACATCCAGGAAACCTATGAAAGGAATAAGGCATGGTATGCTAAGCTAGCATCAGAATACAGAGAGAAAGTCTGGAGAGTTACAACTTACCCAATGGAAGTCAGTCGCTGTGGCTTCATGAGTTGTTTAGTAAAGCACTTCCTGAAGGACACTGGAATGACTGCCTCAAAACTACAAACGCTGATGAAAGATCTTGCTGAGGGATGTAAGATACCAGATAACAATTCAAGGAAGTTCCCGAGGATCTAAATAATGAGGCTGGGAGACATCCCTGACCACTATTCCACCATCATGAAAGGTTCTGGGATTAAAGGAGTGAAATATCTAGTAGAGGTGGCTCATGGCTGATGACCTGACAGCTGGTATCTTGGCACTGGTGGAGGTGGGACAGGTAGCAATGCCTTGGCAGTTTCAACATCTATCTGTTATCAAACCTATCTTTGAGCATGGGAAAGGTGCTATAAAAATAAAATGTATTATCCATAAATAAAACTAAAATACAACAAATTACATTTTAAATGGCATTTATATTTAACTTTGCTTGTGATCTTAGTACATTTCTAAATGTGCCATTTGGTTGTTAGTCTGAAACAATTTAAGTTTGTTAAACTTATTATAATATTACTTCCTTACCATCCTACCTGTTAAGCTTTCTTATTACCCCTTATCTGTCTCCATTTCCTATCTCGTGTTGTAAGAGTTAGGAAACATTAATGTATTCATCTGATTATTCAGCCTATATCATAGTTTAACTTCAGATGACAGCATGGAGGTTCTTTCTGAATAACAGTATGTGTGGCTGTTTTACAGAGGAGATATCAAACATTAACTTATGTTCGGTTGAGCAACAGTTTTAGAGGAGTTTTGTTACGTTTTTAAGATGAACTTGCTTGTGATCATTTACTGAAGTTTCACAATTTTAATGGTTTCTCAAATCAAATTTCTTGTTAAACTGACAGCCTTTGTATGTTTTTCAGCCTGGGTTTTTAATTCTGTAGAGTGAAAGCATTTCCCTGGGCTGGAGAAAGGTTCAAATGCAGGTATTGTGGTTTGACTTAGACAGGAGACATGGAAAATATTGTGTGCATGGAGGTGATCACTTAGCACAAATAAATATTTGGCTTCTTTACACAACAGTTGCTTGTTTAGAGTTTAGAGTGATACTCCATTTCCAATTTACTAAAAAAAAATAGTTTCTGGTAGCATATAATGTAAAGAGCTGATGAAAACGTTTCAGCAATGATTAGTCATTATTCATTTGTAAATCTGAAGTTAATTTATTTGACAAAGCAGATACACATTTAATTTCTTCTTGCATGCCTTTTGAAGGGAGGTGCAGCTGTTAGTGCTGCCTCTTTACAAAATCAGCACCCTGAGTTTGAATCTGTGTCCATTTTTTTATGGGTTCTCCAGTTTTTTTTTCACAACCCCAAAAATGTCCAGATTAGGTTAATTGAAAATTCCAAAAGGACATATGTATGAGATCTGTGATGAATTAACACTTTGGCATGGGCTGTTTTCTTGTTTATACCAAGTTTACATTTTTGTATTTGGCTGACACCTTTATCCAAGGTGACTTACAATATATGACATTCAATTGGTTACATTTCCTTTTTGTCCAGTTGGAGCACAGGCAGCTGAAGTGACTTGCTTGTGGTCGCACTGCATCAGTTGGGGTATTTTAACCAATAACCTCAGATGTTTGACGTCTAAAGCCTTAACCACTATGGCACACTGCCAGTCAGGTATTGTGTAGACAGGGGTTGAGAATGTTATGCTGTGCCTTTTCCAGTCTGTGCAGTGTAGTGTAGTTTGTATCAGTTCTTTCCAGTAGCACCAATGTCCAGAGGGAACGGGGCTAAGCTTAGTTCCTGTTTTATTTTTATTGATTATTTTCAAAATGTTTTTAGTCCTAACTGTGATATTTTGGATGGTTCTGTTATGACTGAGACCTTTTTACTCATAATGTTTTTTTACAGGCACTTCACTTGTATTACTTTATTCTTGGAACTTTATAGATTCTTCATTATTACTTGGTTACTTGCAATTTTATTTATTTGATTATTTTTGTTTAAATCTTTAGGAGAATGCCATTTTGCTTATGTAATGGAAATGATCATTTTGTTGCCTATATGGGTGGCAGTGTTGCAGTGGCAGTGCTACCTCCTCACAGTAAGGAGACCAGGTATCATATTCCAGATCTTCCCTGCGTGGAGTCTGCATGTTCTCGCCATGTCTGCATAGGTTTCCTCCAGTTTCTTTCCACTGCCCTAGGACATGTACAAACCCAAATCAGAAATAGATGCGGCGTTATGGAAAATGCCAATAAAAAATGCAATGATGCTTAAATTTACTTTGACTGTTATTTCATTGCAGTCTGTATGAATCCAAGATATTTCTAGTCTGGTCAACTTCATTTCTTTTGTTAATATACAGCAATTGCAACACAGTCCAAAAAAATCAGCTAATGATGGCATATTAGGCCCAATAATGAGGAAAGATGATTAAATAATGATGTGAATTCAAACAGGGGATGTCAACAGGTGATTGTAATCATGATTTGGTACAAAAGCAGTATCCACGAAAGGCTGAGGCTTTTGAGGAGAAAAGATGGGTAGCGGATCTCCAGTTTGTCAACAAATGCGAGAGAAAATTATGGTTTAAAAAAAATGTTCCTCAAAGAAAGATTGGAAGACATTTGCATATTTCTCCCCCTACAGTGCATAATATCATTAAATGATTCAAGGAATCTGGAGGAATCTGAAGGAATTTCAGTGCAAGAGGAATACCTGTGATCTCCAATCCCCCAGACGACACTACATCAAGAACCGTCACTCAGCAATAGCTGATATAACCATATGGGCAAACATGATTACTTTGACAAACCTTTGTCAAGAACTACAATACAAAGATTAAAACTTTACTGTACAAAAAAGAAATCTTATATTAACCATGTCCAGAAGCAGCATCGACTTGTCTGGGCTCGGAGGCATCTGGGATGGACCATCACACAGTGGAAACATATTGTGGTCAGCTACTGTTCCAGTATTCCAAATCTTTTTTAATATCAATATTCCACATCTTTTTTGCAAGAGATGGATGCCATACAGTCCGGTCCAAAGACAAAAAGAATCATTGACTGTTATCAGCAACAAGTCCAAAAACCAGGGTCTGTCACGGTATGGGGTTATGTCAGTGCCCCTGGCAAAGGTAATTTATACTTTTGAGATGGAAGCATTAATGCAGAAAAGTACATTGAAATTGTAGAGTATGTCCATGCATTTTTCAACAAGACAATTCAAAACCACATTCTGCACGGATTACAAAGGCATGGCTGTAGAAGAACAGGGTACAGGTACTCGACTGGCTGGCCTGCAGTCCTGACCTGTCCCCAATAGAGAATGTGTGGAGAATTTTGAAAAGAAAAATGATCCTGTACTGTTGCACACTGTAAGATGTGTTTGTAGGAGGATTGGGACAAAAATAACATTTGAAATGCTTCATCACTTGGTATTCTCAGTGCTAAGACATCTTTTAAGTGTTGTGAAAAGGAATGCAACATTACAAAGTGGTGAATTCTTTACCGTCACAACTGTTTTCGAAATGTGTTGCACCCCCAAATGCAGGAATGGGTGTATATTAAAAAATGAAATGAAGTTGACCAGACAAAGCATGAACTATCTTGGATTCAAAGTAAATTTAAGAATCACTGCATTTTTTAATTTTTTTATTTGCACTTTCCATACCATCCCAACTTTTTCTGATTTGGGGTTGTAGGTTAGGTGTATTGGTGATGCTAAATTGCCCCATATGAGTATGGGTGTGCTTTTGTTCAAAGTGCGATGGGCTGGCACCTGGCCAGTGTTTCTTCCTGCCTTATGCCCTATGATAGCTGGGATAGGTTCCAGCCCCCAACCTTGCACCCCTAGTCTGAATTAGGTGGGTTAGAAAATTAAATGACAAATGTTACCTGGATGCAACTCTCAGTTGAAATAGCATATGAAATCAATGTAATGTTTTAAATACTGGTACAATGGCTCTCTTATCATCTGAGATTTTGGATAACCTAAAAGTTTTTTTGTGTTGTTATAAGGAATTCTGGCTGTGAAACCTTTGGTGATCCCTTTTTGACATGTATTTAGTTCAGTGGTTCTCAGTCTGTGGGGCGGGCCCCCTAGGGGGGCACAAAGTAACAAAAAGGGGCGCGCGAAGATGTGAAAAAAAGAAAACAAGAATCGAAAATATGAAAAATACATCTATTGAAACCAAAACAAATGAACTTAAACTTCATTCTGATACTAGAAAAATAAATATAGTGTTAGATAAATGTTGATAAAAGTTAAGTAGGTATAATAAAATATGCATCTATGATATATCATTAATTAAAAAAGAACAAATTGGTATTAGTGGGCTCCTTTCAAAAAACGTTAGGGGGGCGCGATTAAAATTGTTATGAAAACTCGGGTTGCAAATACTTAAAGGTTGAGAAACGCTGATTTAGTTACCATTTAGGCTTTCACAACATACCGTGAAATCAGAAAGTGTTCAGACCCCTATGCTTTCTTCACACTTTATCGTGTTGTAGATGTAATTTTAAACAGATAAATTTGCCATTTTTGCCCATCAATCTACACTCAACTACTCATAATGATGAAGTGAACGTGTTTTCAGAAAGGTTTGAAAATTTATTAAAAATCAAAAACTGAAATCTCTCATTCATAAAAGTATAAAGACCCTTTGCTGTGGCACACCAAACTGTGGTCAGGTATACTGTATACTGTTTACATTAATTCTTCTTGAGTTGTTTTCAGAATGTGATTGGAGTCCACCTCTGGCCAAACTGAATTAACTGGGCATCATTGAGAAAGGCACTTGTCTACCTGTGTATAGAAGGTCCCACAATTCACACTGCCTGTCAGTACAAAAACTAAGCCATGAAGTTCAAGGAACTCTTTAAAAACCTCCTCAAACAAATCATAATGAGGCAGGGATCAAGGCAAGGGGATAAAGCCATTTTTAAAGCTTTGAGGCTTCCCAGGAGCACAGTAGCCTCAATAATTGTGAAGCTAACGCTAATGTTTTAATGTTTGGGTTGAATAAAATGTGAATTTCTGGCTGGGGAAATTTGTTTTTTTACAGAAACTCATCAAATAGGGATGAAATAATGTGAATTTCTGGTGTTTTAGAGAAGCACAACATATAAATAAATAGATAGATAAGTAAAACTATGGTCTGAACATGCTTTTCAATGACAAAAAGGAAGAAAATTAAAAAGAAAGAAAAGTTCTGACTTGACAGTAACAGTCCCTGTGAGACACTATACAGGTGTAATGCTGTTGGCCTTGAGTTTACATGCTTTCTTTTTTTGCCTCTGATGATGTGATTCTTATGTTTTTTGATAATCCCCTTGATTTTTTAAAAATTTTCTGCCTATGTATACTGAGACAAGAATTTTTACTTTACGTTTTCAGCAATTTGAAATATTTCTTAACTTCTTGACTGCTTACAGTCTGACGTGTGTTAATGTATATATGGAACTGCTAAACTAATATCCATTAAATCTGGCACTGTTTGCTTTAAGGAAACATGTGTTTTACCATATATGATTTTTGATATGAAGTTATTCTAAATGTTTCATTTTTTAAGTAACAGTTGTAGCATATTAAAAGGACCACAGATTTTGAAGTATGTAGTTGCTGTTTCCAATCTTTCTGCTATTATTGTATATGACACTGAGACTTTATTTTTTAAAATGTTTCAAATACAAACAGATGAAAATAGAGATATGTGTAGTATTTGTTTTCGGTATTTTTTAAAGTCTGTGCTTTTTTTGGAACATTGAATCTACAGTAATTATAAATTCACCAGCAAGATATCATAATATGCCCAATTGCAGGTACCCCAAACAACTTTAGCTTCCTGCATCTAACAGATGTTTCTCATAGAAATTGCTCAAGTAGAAAAGACTGTTTTGAGTTTTTATGAATTAATCGATTAGGAGGTGGAAGAGATGAAATCGTAGTTAGGCATACTGGCAGAGGTCATTAACAGAGTCAAGAAGTACAATAAATAGCTAAGCCCAATTCACAAAGACAAAAGACAACATTGAGGAAACACACAAGATGTTTTAATCCTAAAGAATCAATACATAATCTAACATGTTCCAATGTGAACTGAGTAATAGCCATAATGAATGGACTGAGGTCCTGACTGTGGATGATGGTGGCTCTTTAGCTGGACAGAAGCCCATTATGGAAGAACAGTGCAGATGGATGAATATCCAGTCTGGAATGGTCCTATTTCCTTTCCCTGTTGGGGAGAAAGAATAATGGATGGACTATGGGAAGCAGACTGCCAGGAAGAGTGGTTCCCCAGTGTGACAGCTGGCAATGCTTCTCTGGTCTCGCTCCAGTTTGGACACCCACAAGTTCAAGAAGGCAACACTGCTGGGTTCTTCAGGGGCTACCAGGGAGAAGACCTCCCTGTTTGGTGGCAGTTTCTCACGGAACAAAAGTGCTTCCACCATGCAATGCCATAAAAAGGTGCAGCATAAAAGAAGCTTCCTCCCTTCACTCTGGGATTTAGAGTTTGCAGGAGGTGAGCTGGGCAATGCTCACTGGAGAGGAGTAGAGGAGTAGAAAAAGAATAAGAATTGTGACTGTGACTATGTTGACGAAAAAGAGAAGCTCAAAGGTGTTTTGTATAATAAAAATACTTGTATCAACTGAGGACTGTTAACTGTGTGGTCGTGTGTGAATTTTTGGGGACTGAGATAAGTCCTAGTGGTAACAACTGTTATACTGTCACAATGAGCAGATAATGTGCTGTGATTACTGGTTCTCATGTAGTAGCTGCGGGGTTAGAAATAAACAGTAAAACTGCCTTAAAATGGTGGCCCTTAAAGAATTAAATGTTAAGATACCAAGATCCTTTAAAATGGCTTCAGAAATAAATTTCCTTCACTTCCAAACCCCTAAAAGGCAGAAAAAATTAAGAAAATATCTAAACCCAACAAAGACAAAAATATAAAAGAGTACAAAATCATACCAGTGTGCCAATTTGTTATTATTTGCCCTTTTCACTGACCACTTTTTACTCCATTTATGCCTCTCAGTCCCCTTGTTCTATATTTCACATTTATAAATTCTAACTTTAAAATGGACTCTCACCTCTGTGCTCAGTGATGTAGTTTTATTTGAAGTATAGTTACTTAGTTAACATGCACTTTCTCGTTTACGCTGCTCATCAGCTTTCCTCACTCTGCTTACAGTGTGCTAACGCAGGATCACCGATGTCCAGGTTGACCTCTACTGTAAATCTACAGATAAGAAAATGATTAAGAAATTTTTAAGTTTGAAGTTTACTTTAAAAATACATGCTTAGACTTGGGGTGGCGCAGTGGTAGCGCTGCTGCCTCTCAGTTAGGAGACCCGGGTTCGCTTCCTGGGTCCTCCCTGCATGGAGTTTGCATATTCTTCCCATGTCTGCGTGGGTTTCCTCCCACAGTCCAAAGACATGCAGGTTAGGTGCATTGGTGATCCGAAATTGTGCTTGGTGTGTGGGGGTGGGCTGGTGCCCTGCCGGAGTTTGTTTCCTGCCTTGCACCCTGTGTTAGGATATAGTGGAATGGATGGATGCTCAGACTTTGATGCTAAGAATGACTTTTTTACTATATAAATATACAGAAGCTTTGAGGCTGTACTTAGTAAAGAGACCTATAATTATCATATCATCAATAATATAAATAAAGATTAATAATTGGCAATAAGTAAGTATTTGAAAAATGATTCTGGTAATATTTATTTTGTCTTTATATTATCTTTAATTGACTTACGTAATACTCATGTTTGCTTTTTAAACACCTTCTGATGAGGCTTTCTTTGAAGAGTGTTTTATAAAATTATTTTAGCATAATAAGGGCACAAGGTGCAGTTCATCCCAGGGCATGCTCAGGTGCACCCTCCTCATCAAGTATTCAAGACCAGTTTAAAGTCACCAGTTAAACTAACATTTTTGGGATTTCTTTAAAAACTCTTGACTTTGGGTACATTCAGAAGTGTGGTAAATGGCACACTGAGAGTCCTGAAATACCTGCATGGACATAGAAGGGTGATGCCAAATGTGTTGCACCTCTTGTAGGCAGAATCTCACCAAAAGCATGCAGCAGGTTATTATTCCTTAAACTTTCACATATTTATTTTTCAGTTTGCATAGATTTATGCAATTTACATGTGTCTTAAAAATGAGAAGAATGACAATTAGCCTGCCACTGTTTCTGTGTTTTGTGTCACACAGGAATTCAGTCTACTGGGTGGCTCTGAGTAAATCATATTGTATTAAGTAGGATGAGTGGAACTCAACAAGTCTGTTGTTGGACTGGCATACAGTTGCACCCTACACTAACACACACAATCTCAAACACAGACTCAATTAAGCACTGATTATGAGTGATGCCTGCACTGACTATCCCTTATCCTTACTCCACAGAGTAAGTAACATCACACAGGCGAATCTGGATAAAACCTAGACCTAAGACTATCTTGGTCCCTGAGAATAGCCTAGAGACATAACGGTTGACACACCTTCACTGTGTCCCTGGATATAGGTCCCGAGACCTAAGGCTGACACATTTTACCCTTGAAATAACCTAAACACATGGAGAATGATACACCTTGATTAACACAACTTACCAACCAATATTGCATAACTCTCACAATGCAGTTCAGGCTGTCCCCCTCTACCTGCTAACGCTGTTGGGAAAACCTAGTGCCAATCTCCCACACACCAGGTGCTCTGTAACTGTTTAACACACACATGTATTGGCACACACACATATTCACACAAATTATATCTACTTGAGCACTGATTATGAGTGATGCTTACAAAGATTGTCACTCCTCAGTACTCCACATAGGGACTCACCAGCTTTGTCACAAACACCACATGGGTGTATTGAAAAGACATACAGGCTGACAAACTTCAGTTAAAGTTGCTCATCAGCCAAGGATATTTTACTGTCTACCCTATTGGGGCATCTCCCTAATTCTGCTAACCCTGCAGGGAAAACAAAAGACAATCTCCCATACTCCAGGGCTCTAGAGCCACTTAATACACACATACACAAACACATACACACTCATCAGAACAGCATTCGTAAATATGGTGCAAAACATGGTTACCCCAAAATTCTGCCAACTATACTAAGTGTTTTGTCATGGTAGGTACCTAAGCTGACCCTATTTCCATTTAAGACTCTTTTTAAACATAGACAATAACAGAATACCACAAAATCCCATACTCTTACTACACTGTTAGGGTTGTCTGCTATTGTAATTTATTAATTCCACCTTTCTTTTATATCTATGATCTCAGGCAAAAAGATAAAGTACCAGAACAAGCAGAAGAAAAAGTTACACAGTTATTCATGTTACAGATAACATGCTCAATGTATAAGCAAGCGGAGTACAAATGTGAGTATTGGTAGAATAATAATAAGATGACCTAAATAATACGCTACAAAATGGCTGCCTTTGTCTCTCATCTGCTCCATTCATGGAGAAGGCCACGCTACCCAAGGGCCATGCCAGACCATGTCAGACCAGAGAACAATCAACATACTTGGACGGAGAGCAACCTGGTAGCCTATTATGTAGGTAGTATTAATAATATTTTACAGCTTTTCAGCTTTGTCTTGGAGCTTGAAGGCAAGTGCTTTTTTTAAGTGACACATTGGTTGATTTGATTTGTACCTCTCACTATTTTGGAATAGTCATCATCATTTTCATATATCATGTTGATAACTTGATCTACAATTTGATTTGTCACTTTTTCTATTGAAAACAAACTGGGAATTTATAAATATTCATCTGTATTTCTGCTTTCAGTGTTGAGTATTTAACACTTTGAATGTGAGGTACGAGTTAAGTCATATCTCATCGAGCCTGTCAAAATGTGACATATGAAAGAAGCTTTATCTCAGTATACAGCCACTATAGACACAGCCAGCTTGCTGGTAGACTTTGCAGCCAAGTCTAAGTTGTCTACTATACTGCTGCCATCTAGTGGGTAGCCATATATTTTGTTTTGGTGGCAACAGTGTGCGGAAAATAGTGTTACAAATTGACAGTCTGTAGTTTTGTCCTCGCGAAAAAGTTATAACGCTGCTGATGTTTTGGAAACAACGACATTTGTCACAAGAAAAATATTTTGATTATAATGACAGGGATCAAGATAGTGACAATGATTTGGCTCTGGCGCTGATGTGGATCGCTGTCTAGAACGCATTTCTTCTTTACAAGGCACCTGACTTATCCGCACTGTCAGCACAGAACTATGTAGACATTTTGCCACCCACTGAGCGCAGTCACCAACTACCAAATGTGTTGTGTGCAACAAGCCTTGACATCGCAAAGAAATACACTATATTTGGGGCACCTCTGCTTCTAACCCTGTGTTCTTTTTAGTGCCATGTGTCAAGTTCTCTCATTTAAATTCAAACTTTTAGTCATGTTATTGGTGAAAATCATGTAATTAACAGTTTCTTTACATTTTTGGCAGAGTTACTGTTGATAATAAAACCTTTGCTTTCTAATACATTTCTTTACATTTTTAGAGTATTGATTGAGTTCATTATTTATCATATACACACAGACCTATACTCAGGGCCGGATTTTCCTATAGGCTAACTAGGCTTCAGCCTAGGGCCTCAAGATCAAGAGGGGCCTACATTCAAATTGTTAGCAAAATTAAAATTACACTATTTTAAAAACAGTGAACACTAAAACACTGAACCGAAAATAAGGAGAAATTCTACGCATATGACTAATAAACAAACATAAAAATGTATTGGTTAATCACAGTAAAGATGTATTTTATTATCTCTCATGTAATTTACAAACTTAAAAATGGAAGGTGAAAGGGCCTCATAAGTGGAATAGCCTAGGGCCTCTTTTCATATAAATCCGGCCCTGCCTATACTGCAGTAATACTGGTAATAACTGCCAAAGTGTAAATGTTAATTTTGTCAAAATGATCTTTTAATGCTGTCCTTTGGTGGTTGTAATATATGACACTATATTAATAGATTTTTATTTTGTGTGATTTTTCTTTATGACATTAGTCAGCTGATACTTTGTCATGACTGCTGCTGCCAAATATGTTGTGAAGCTTAACGTCTCTCTCCCTCTCTCTTGGTTCCTCAATGTGAAATTTACTGGAGGCTCCTTTTTGGCTGTTTTTTTCCCTTCTGTTTGCCCCTGACTCCACCTATATAATTTGAATTATGTATGTGTATTAGTCATGATGGAACTAAAAAGAGAGGCTTGGGTGTTAGTGTAATGCTAATGTCGTGTCACTCTTCTTAAGATTCCCCAGTGCTTTATGTTTAAGGGATTTCTTGTGATTCTTAAGGTTTTTTTTTTAACTATTTGTATTTTTATGGTTTGTGTCTTGGTTTTGTGATTTGAAAGCAACTTTTTGTGCTTGCCTTCCTTTGTGTGCTGATCTCCTGCCTATGTTCTGGAATACTGTTTAGTGTTACAATCTTCAGTAAAAAATCTTTTTACATCTGTTTTTCATTGCTCTTAAACTTTACATGGTGCAGGTCTATGTCTCAGAGTACCATGCTTTATAGGGAAACATGAAAATGGGATTACTATGGGGTTGATTTCAATGGATATGGGTGATGTGAAAACCCCAACATAGCAGCAGCCATCAGGAAAACAAAAACGATATTGAGACTAATGTTAATATCATTATAATATTTTAAGTAATGTTTTCAATCAAGAAATTAATGTGAGAAATGAATTCTCTATATATTAAAATACCCATAAACACATATAACACAAAAACACACAGCAAATTCAGGAGAAAATATAGAAAATTGAAATTATGGCAGAACACTTGTCAAGTTCAGCTCTCAATACTGAAATGATGTTCAGGTTGGTTGAATTTTCATACAGCAAAGGTTTGCTTATATCTAAGGTACTGAAAGATCCATAACACAATTTTTTACTGATATATTTGAGTTATCTTGTGGTTACTTTTTGCGGATATGGCCTGTTGATGTCATGCCACTATCATTATAAAATATGGTAGTATACAGTAATTGGCATCCAAATATTTAGATAGTGTATTAAAAGACTTGAATTTCTATCAATTGTACTAGTTAGGGAATTACTGTTTTTAGTAAAAATTAAAGCCTTTTTGGTTTTGATCATGATTTTGTTTTATTTCTTTTTGCCTTTGGTAGATGTTTTGCTTTTCTTTATTTTTATTAATTGATGGCTCCAGATCATTGACTGATGTTTTACTGTTGTTTTATTAATTTTTGGATTCCAGTAGTCCGAGGTCTAGTTGCATGTATAATGTGACTTCCAAGTCATCTTAGATACAGTACACTTCCTTGGCCATAGAGACATATTCTGAGGAGGGATGAGTTTTGCTTCTTCTCTATGTGCACTAATGACTCGTGATAACAGTAATAATCTGGTGCTTATCAGGTTTTGAAGTTTAATTTCAATACTATGACTGAATTTGTGGTAATCTGTGGAAAATAGTTGAAAAGGTAATAAAACAACCTGCGTAATTGAGAGTTCAGGTAAATCCAAAAAGTGGAACATTAAAGACATCAAAGGCAAATTATTGCTGTGTAAACAGTTTTGTTACCAAACACACTGATAAGTTCATGGAAAAATGAAAATAAAATGTCATAATTATGAGACACCAATTGCACCCACGCAGAACATTTTAAAAGCTTTGCTGCGTCATATTATTACAAATTCCAGCAATGCAGTTTAAAGTTACAAAGTTCAAAACTCATTATTTTTTTAGTAGCTTTCACACTTTAATTAAAAACTTTATTTCTCAAAAAGATATTTAAAAAGAGTCTCATTTATCTTTTTTCATCAATTTAATTTAATTTCAATTATACTTTGGCTGTGATAGTGCTAATCGTATTAGATTTCAAATAAATTTAATGTGATAAGTTATCAAGTTTGAAAGGAGGTGCCAAGGAAGAGAAGAGGCAGTGGGCAGAGAGGCAACTAAAGGTGGGCCCAGCACAGTGTATATGGCTGCTAGTGGGCAATGGCAGTGTGTGATACAGGATTAAAGATTACCTCAGAAGTAATAACTCCACATTCATAAAAGTGAGGGAAAGGTCACACAGGATGGGCAGAAGGTTTGAAGAGTTTTCTTCTACCACTGAGTAGCAAAAGAATTAACTGGAATGGAAGAGGTGGACCTTCATTTGTTATTAAGGAGGAAAAGAAGGAACTGAGTTAGCAGGAATCCTGTACCCTTTAATGAAATATGTATGGGAATGTAGCGATTTCTGCAGCCACCACAAAGAGTTCTGGGGAGGTGGCCAAGAGCCTGTCAAAGGGTGTTCTTGAGTTTGAATAGTTTACAGGAACTACCCATGAAGTAACAAAAGGTGGGATTTTTACGGTGTCCTGCCATTAGGCTATTGATATTGAGATCAGAGGACCTTGGGCAAAGGCTTGATTATGGCCATAGGATGGAGAGAAATGGAGAGAGCTTGGGAGATAAATAGGAAGTTTTTGGGTTTGCTTGGCAAAGAAGACAATATTCCAACACACTTATTACTAATGTAGTTGTTACCACATCAACAACAATTTATTTCTTGTATAGTCCAAATTCCACACAAGGAATGCCTCAATGGCCTTTAACAGGCGATGTGTTTAACCCCCAGCCTAGACTCCACACGAAGACAATGAAAAACTTCAGTTATAAAAACCTTGTAGAGAAAAACAATAGAAGAAATCTTGAGAAGGGCAATTCAGAGAGAGAAACCACCTTTCATGTTGGTTGGCCGTGCAATGACTGTCAAATCCTAGGGTAAATACAACACAAAACTGAATGCAAGTAATTCTCTTTATAGTGCTAGATGGCCAAACTATCATTTTTACCTCAGAAATACAATACAATAGTCCAAACTTTATTGTTTCACAGTGTTCCCCAATAAGTGCACAACAACTTTCAAGGCAAAATGGAAGAATAGATTAAAGCAGTCACTAAATTAACACATTAAAACAATCTAGATAAGATCAGGCCATTCAGCCCAACAAAGCTCACCATTCCTATCCACTGTGGGACATGGCCGGCCTTTTATCCCAGCCAATACCTCCAGGCCGCCAGGTGGAGCCCTGCCTGCAACATAGAGGTGCCTCGAGTTCCAGCAGGGCATCATGGACAGTGGAGTTTTTCATCACAGCCCTGCTGGATACCATGGGGGCCTCCAGGGGATGCTGCAGGAAGGCCCAAAGACTTTGGCTTCACCTATAACCCAGAAGTACGTCTTAGTCATGGCGACAGAGGGAATGACGTACTTCTGGAATGAAGAAGAGGAGTTTTCGAGTGCTGAATAATCACATGGACTGAGGGATCAGAAGCACGTCCGGGTCATGAACTATATAAAGGACTGTGGGAGATCCCAGGGTTGAGATGAGTCAGGAGGAAGTGTGGCAACGCGTCTGGGAGTGGAGGATTGTTTACTGTAGTATTGTTTATGAGTATTGTGGAGTGGAGGGTGCTTGGTGCACATTATTGTCCTAATAAAATAGTTTATTGGACTTTTATCTGGTGTCTGGCATTTGATCAGAGGGTTCAAGGGAGCGATAGCGCCCCCTATCTGTCACACCACTTAATTCCTCTAAAATAACATCAAGTTCAGTTTTGAAAGTCCCCAAAGTCCTACTGTCTACCACACTACTTGGTAGCTTATTCCAAGTGTCTATGGTTGTCTATGTAAAGAAAAACTTCCAAATGTTTGTGCAAAATTTACCCTTAACAAGTTTCCAGCTGTGTCCCAGTGTTCTTGATGAACGCATTTACAATTAATCGAGCCACTGTACTAAGTAATGTCATAATTTTAAACACTTTGATCATGTCTCCTCTTATTCTTATTTTGCTTGAACTAAAAAAGCTCAGCTCTTTTAATCTTTCTTCATAATTAATCCCCTGTAGCCCTGGAATCAGCCTAGTCGCTCTTCTTCATAGTGCTGCTATGTCCTTTTCGAAGCCTGTAGACCAAAACTGTACAAAGTACTCCAAAGGCCTCACCAGAGTGTTATAAAACTTGAGCATAACCTCCTTGTACCTTGCACATTGTGCTATATAACGTAACATTCTGTTAGCCTTCTTAATGGCTTCTGAACACTGTCTGGCAGTTGATTGTAGAATCCATTATGACTTCTATATCCTTCTCATAAGGTGTACTTTTGATTTTCAGACCTCCCATTGTGTATTCAAACTTAACACTTTTACTTCCTATGTGTAATTACTGACATTAAATTTCATCTGCCACAAATCTGTAATGATTCAGTGTATTTCAGATTATCTGCCAATCCATCTATCTTGGTATCATCTGCAAACTTAACCAACCTGTTACTTATATTCCTATCCAAATCATTTATATATATTAAAAATAGCTGTGGCCCTAGCACTGACCCCTGCTGGACACCATTCTTAACATCAGGCAATTCTTTTAAGGTTCCTCGCACCATCATCCTCTGCTTCCTGTACCTCAGCCAATTCTGCACCCATCTTACACACTACAACCTGAACTCCCACTTCTTTTAGTTTGATGCCCAACCTCTCATGTGGCACCTTATCAAATGTATTCTGAAAGTTCAGATAAATAATATCATATACTCCAGTTTGATCATACCCTTTGGTTGCTTCCTCATAGAATTCCAGCATATTAGTAAAACACAACCTCCCTCTTCTGAGCCCATACTGACTGTTCAGTAAAACTTCTGTTCTTGCCATGCATTGCCCAATCATATCCTTAATAATTCCTCCTATTAATTCTCGTGCCATGCACTTTCAGCTGACTCACCTATAGATGCTCAGATATGCCTGGTCATGCCTTTAATATAATGGGAAAATGTTTGCCATTTTCCAGTCCTTTGTAATTTCCCCAATGACTTTCAAAAAATATGTATAAAGGTGTTGTAGCTGGAAAGTAAGACAGGATCAAGCATGGGTCAAACGTGTGCAGAAAGAAACTTCTCATTCCAAAAGTTAATTTAAAAAGTTTAGTGAAAATTCAAAGGAAACAGTCCACACAGGAATAAAGAAAAAGGTTGTTACACACGTAGAATAAAAGCAAAAAAAAAGGGAAAATGTTTTTTCTTGTTAAACTTCAATTGTTTGTATACTTAAGGATGAATTATTTTGACATGCTTTATTCCTCATTCAGTACATTCTAAACGTAAGGCTCTGCACATACAACTGAGCACGGTTTGAAACCATGTGCCCTCCATGCCTTACTTTCTTACTTACTAAGCCTAACCTGTAGTCAAAGAGACAAGAAATAGTTAGAATATACCAACTCAAATCAGCTTGTAATGGTTATAATTACCTCTCATAGACTATGCTCTTTTTTATAGGCCAACATTTAAAATAACTAAGCAAATACTTCTATCTTCTTGACATAACCTAATTAACTAGCAAATGACTCTTATACAAGGGTTTATATATGTACATGCTAACCTCCTTCACTCAAGGGTAAATGTTGTCTTTTCCTGGAGATTTGTTTGATTTCAGCCTGTTTAATCTAAGCAGCACTTCTCCCTCTGCAATTTTAAACCACACAGTTCCTCCTTAGCAGTTCCTTTTACTGCTACTTCATCACTTGTGAAGACTTCAGAAAAATGTGAGTTTAGAGCATCTGCGATTTCACTGTCTATATATATTAATTCCCCTTTACTACTCCTGATGTACTTCACCTCCTCCTTGACTTTTCTTTTACTACTAAAATACTGAAAGAATCTATGGGTCATCTTTTGCCTTATCTGCTGTATTCTTCTCGAAGTGTTTTTTAGACTCCCTAATATCCTTCTTAATGGTTGCCCTCATGTTCTCATATGCCCGACAAAGCACATTGGAGTTATTAATCTTACACACCTTATACAGCTGTTTTTACCTTTGCAGCTTCTTTTAAAACTATTTATTAAACCACTGCAGAGTTTTATTTTTAAATTTCCTATTGTGAGAGACGGCCGGCAGCCCAGCTGGCCGGGATGCCCCTGAAATGGAAGGATGGGGGAAGGCAGCTACTTGTAGACAAAACACTAGATGGCAGCTCCCCTGGAGAGTAGCTGTGCCCCAGATTCCCACAGGGCATCCTGGGACTTGGAGTTAGGTTTCTCAGCCCTGTTGGGGAGCCGTGGGTGCCACTAGGGGGTGCTGTGAAAGGACCTGGGGAGTCATGCTACCCTTATAACCCAGAAGTAATAGGACGTCACAAGGACGGAATCCCCGAAGTACATCCGGGCTGATTAAAGAACCTGAGTTCTCCATTTGACCCGGAAGTGCTGGCAAGTCACAATAATTGGGCACTATTTAAAGGACTGCTGAAGTGAGCCAGAGTTGGGTGGAGGTGGACAAAGCTTGCTGGGAGGTGTGGAGGAGATAGTGATGGAGATAAAGAAAGAGAATTGTGAGAATTTTTTTGTTAAGTGCCTGTGTATTAGTGGCTCTGGTGCTTAGGGGCACTATACAAGAAGAACAAAGAATTAAAATACTTCTTGGTGCTTTTACCCTGTGTCCTGAGTGTCTGTCTGAGAGGCGGAGTTCAGTCAGCAGGAGGATAGACTTAGATGCTGCCTTCCGCTGAGCGAAGTACTGTGGGTAGCAGGAAGAAAGACAAAGCATGGTTGTTTTCACTGTCTGTTTAATTATTTGCACTTCACAAAGTTAGAGAGTTCCTTTGAAATAGTGTGCGTCAAGAGAAGCAACACCACACACCCACACTGTCATATGTACAGTTATATTTGCAAATTAAATGTTTGGATTTGAAATCTACCTTCCAAATGTTTTAATGGGCAATTTAATATGAATGCCAACTATTTGTGCTCAACCAGAAGAAGTTCTTTAGTTGTTTCTCTATTTCAGTGTCTGTCTGTTGGATTTAAAGGGGAAACAGCAGCCTCTAGCGTCCACACTGCTAATTCCATTTTTAGGTATGAACCTAAATTTACAGAACTATTAGATATGAGGATACAGATTTGTTCAAATACATTTAAACAATGTAGAAACGAATTAACAAAAGAAATAAACAACAATATCTGTCCATCATCTAATTGTAGAGCTACTGTCAGATTATAGAAAAGGAGTCAGACAAGACAGACACCATTAGAGTTCTGGAGAACTCCACCAGCAAACAGCCTCCCCACTATTGGCCATTCATAGATTTGTTCAAATGCATCAAAAACAAAGTAGAAATTAATTAACATAAATGAAAAACAACAATATATGTTCATCTGCTAATTGCAGAACAACGGCCAGATTGTGAAAAGTAATCAGACCATCCAGAGTCCTGGAGACCTCTGCCAACAAGACCCCTACCTGCTGTTGGCCTTTCTACAGCTGAGTCAGTGCTTGGCTGGTCAATATGATTAAAGGACCCTTTTACCTTATGATTCCAGTGGTTCTTTATCTGAAATGACTTTTCCATAGGCAGGCAAACAACTTGGCAGTAGAGCAGTGGCACCAAGAACCACATGAGGATACAGATAAGAGAACCAGAATATGGCAATGGTTAGTAACAGTTTATAAATATTGTATTACTTATATCTTAGTACAAATTAGTAACAACAGATAGTGTCAGGAATGTCACTAGTGTCAGGAAAAAACAGAATAGTTTCACTGAGATAATAATCAAACTATATTTCAATGCAAGCTTCACATCAGCTGACCAACTGGCTTTTGGTTTCAGCAGGCTTTGTCTTCTTAGATGTGATGCTTGTTCTGTGTTCTCCTCTTGTGATGTCTCTTTCTCTCTCTATGGCAGTCGTGATGTCTCTGAACAATGCCTTTCAAATTCTTTCCTTTATCGACAGCCTTGGTGGACTGTAGCAATAGCTGCATCAACTGAAATAAGACAACTGATAATTTCCCATGATCTTGTTACTTGTCAATGAAAGTTTCTTTTAGAAATATGGCAAGATGTTGACGGCAAGTTCCAAACAACTGTTTCATATCTTCTGAACAACATATACACACTGGTTAGTTTATCTAAGGTTAGCCTGATACGATCTAATAGTTATAGCACTTTTTAGTATTTGCTTTAAAATTTGCATATACTATATCTCAGCATTCTTCATTTTATTTGCATGTAACCCAATTTCCTTTCTTTTTCGCCATTCAATGAGTCAATCAGTGCTTGCTTCTCCAAGGCTTTTGTACAGAAAATGTACTTTCCTGCTTAATTCTAGCCTAAGTTCCTACAGTTCAGTCTTCTTCCTACAGTTTTATTAAATTAAAAGGTGCATCTCATCTAAGATTTTCTATATTCCTATATTAATACATACACAAATTAAATATTACAAGTATTGTTAAACAAACTACTAAAGACACTTATTTTTTTTTACTCCAACACAGGAGGCCATATTCAATATGCTCAACTTGTAAAAATAATAATGTATGGTACAGTAATTAATAAATTAAAGAAATATTAGAGAACATAAACCAAAAAAGAGACAAAAGGTAGAATATGGGAAGGAGATTCAGCTAAATACTAATAGAGAGGACAGTCATGAGTGTAAAAACACAGCATAGGGGAATGCGATGTCCATTTGCAATGGCTTGGCACTTTAGTGCTTAGACCTTTATGCCACACCTTGTGTACATAAATCACTGAGTTATGTAGTTCCTAATATTCCTGGCATATACGTTTAGTTTCCAAGTAGCAGAAGTAGAAAGTTTCATATTACATAGTTCTAAATTATTACTATGGAAACATAAATCAGGTACAAATTGAAATTTAAAGTCAACATTTCCAAGAAGAGATCAAAATGTATTTCAATGGTTTATATATGTTTTTGCTAGCATTTTCATCCACTAGGTAATTGGTGCTTTTCCAGGCATAGCTGTACCTAACCATATAAGATCAGGTACATCAAAATTAAATCATTGGCGTATGTGAAAAACAATAAAACCTGAGAAATAATAGCAATAGCAAAGTGTAAAATAAATGTAAATTTGTGGTACATTACCCTGCACACCACTCACATTGGGCCAGATCCTGGTATGCTCTATCTTACACACTCAAGATGTATCTTGGCTTGGGTCACCGGTTGTACATTGTTATAACACAGCAACACCTACAACAAAGGCCACCAAAAGGCAGGCTTTTAAAGTTCAAAATACTTCAAATGCACAAAAGTCCCTTCTAAGGGAGTGGATAACTGGAAACTCAAAAGAACATTCCTTTTTAATTAACAAGTTTTCAAATAACAAAAAATAAACACAAAGCTTTTCCTTATATATTCTCTAGACTGCCCAAAACTGGGCTACATCTGTTCATATATCTAGGTTTTAACAACAGTTTGCTTTATGGCAACAGGCACCTAGTACCAAAGGGATCTGGCCAACAGGCGCTGACGGTGATGTACATGATGGCTGGCTTTAGTGTAAAATCCTTTCAGGATAGCCAGTCACTATTATGAATGGTTCACTCTTTGCAATGGGGAAAGCAGAGAGCAAGTTTGGTCTCTGCCAGAGTATTCAGAGGTTTAACCTTGCTGCAGTGGAAAACTAGGAAAAAGATTCAAACAGCATGCAACCTAGAGCTTTTACGTTACTCAGAGGTTCAGTGTTAAATCCTTTGAGGGGTGGAAAACTGAGAAAAAGTTTGATTTCATCTGCATGCAGTTTGCCGTTGTTAAGGATTCCAGAGATACTGTAAGTACTATGGTGTGAACATGGGAAACAAGGTGAGTAAACTCAGAAACATTATTAAGACATTTCCAGGATTAACTTGTCAATCAATTAAAAAGATGTTTGGGAGACTAATGGGCCTTTTGTGGACACTTTCATGATAAAACTTCACCTTGTCCACATTTTCTTAGGCTAGATGATGGGTCTCAGCTATAATCACTCCATTAACCACCATCTTGTGTATCATAAAAAGCTACTATATGTGTCAAATAATGAATTCATATCTGGTCAGCCTAGAGACTCTCATGTGACTCTGCGGGTCAGATGCCTTTCCAATAACCATTTTGGTCTTCTTTATTGTTTATAAAAATCCAGCAATTTACATAAGTGAAACCAGAGCATACAACAGCCTACAGATTCCTTCATGAGACATCTCAACACATTAATGTCTCTTTATTGTCTCATCTAACCTCTCAATTGATATTCTATCAGAAATATTCAAAAATATCTGTTAAGAAAAAAAGAAATGAACTTATTTTTGTTTACTTTGTGTACAAAATCCAGTAGTATTCATCTTCATTACCTAATAAAATTTAATCTTACCCTTTACCCTCTGTCACCAATTCTGTCCTTTCACTTATTTCATCTCTCATTTGGAGATGAAGTACATTTACAGTATGCATATTGTAGGTGGCACACGAGATGGACAGGCATCTTGGAAAGGAGTCGGGAAGATACCTTTGCCCAGACAGGACCCCCCTAGTGGACAGAAAGACATCCCGACCAAGAGAGTGAAGGATGTCACTCCCGAACCAGGACTCCCTAATGGATGGACGGATATCCCAGCCAGAGAATAAAATGGTTCCAAACAAATGGACAGGAGTTCTGACCAGACATGTGCATAACACCTTCCCTGGATAAAAGAAGACAGGGAAGGACTGTCTTTGGGGGGGTATTTATTCCCCCCGGTCACTAGTTGGCAGCAGTCGTCAATATTGGAACCTATTTGGGAACGAGCAAGGAATGCCGGGAGGTGTAGTCCGGCAGTACAGCCCTGTTGGGGTCCATGGGTGCTGCAAGAGGGCACTGCCAGAAGATTTACTCCCTATTATCATGGACTTCTGTGTAACCCGGAACTTCTTCCAAGGGGCAACAGCCCTGGTACCAGAAATACTCCTGGGTCCTCAAAAAAAGTGACCACACTCCCTTGTCCAAGCAAGTTGAAACTGGGAGGAAGAAAGGCAACACTCGACTGGAGAAGAGCAGTGCAGTGGTGAGAGAGAGAGAGAGAGGAAGGAGAGGTAACTTGTGCTTGTGGTTTCTGTGCCTCATTTATGAAGAATTTCTATCATAAACACCATTTGATTTGAACCCGGGACTGTATTGTGTCTTCATGTTTGGGGTTTGGGGCTACCTGGCACCCCCTAGCCTTCACAATATATACTGAGAAGAGAATCTTGTAACATTACATCACTAACTTATCAAGAACTGTACTCAGCCATGGCTATTACATAGATAAAAGTGCTTTTTCACCTTTTCATCTATCTATCTATCTATCTATCTATCTATCTATCTATCTATCTATCTATCTATCTATCTATCTATCTATCTATCTATCTATCTATCTATCTATCTATCTATCTATCTATCTATCTATCTATCTATTATTTTTTTGAAGATGATGAGAATACACCAGATCTAATTGCATTGTTTAATATAATAAACAGTCAAAACAAATTACTGTAACTCCCACACGTATGATGTTTTATTCACTTATGCTATGCTCAATTCAAGTGCCTTTTCGATAGGAGAATGAGAGAAGAAGGGAATTTTTAAGCAAATGGTTGAAAGCAGGAAAGAATTGGATGGAATTTTGTCAGGATCTGCTGGGAGCAGATCAAAAAATCAGTACTGCATGGACCTCTGTTTTGGGTGTGGAGAGATGCCATTGTGACAGCTTTGGCCTCCATGACTGTACATTCACAAGAATGAATGAATAAGAATAAAGTAGGTTTTTAGCCTATTGACGATTGAGCTCAGTTTCTCAAATAAGTATCCATTCATCCACCTATTTTTGATCTTGCTTATTCCAGTCAATCAGCAATAATCAATAAAAATGTTTTATGCAAGCACTAATAGAATATATAATGATATTATCACTGTTTTTACACCTAGTTCATTGTGATTACATAAATGTTTCATAAACCTTGCAGTTTGAAGACCTGCAGTTTTCCAAGCTTAGAATATGGCATTTTTACAAGTGTGCCAAAGGCCATAAACATTACGGATTGGTGGATATAGGCAACAGGTGGAAGTGATAGCGCCTTGCCAAAAGTGATTGTGTTGAGTATATAAACTCCAGCTGATGTGAGAAAACAGAGACATATATGATAGATATGGTGAGTGACAGTAGGCATAACGGGATCATTCAGTGCTGTGGTTCCCAAATGCTTTACCAGAAGAGGATGCATCTGGGTACTGGGATGGACTTTCTCATCTATTTATTCTCATCTATCAAATTGTAAAAAGACCAAGAACAACCAGACGCTACGTACTGGATATGCTGTTCGGACTGTAAATTAAGCCCTTTTGTCTGTAGACCCTGTAATAGATATGAGGTCTCACCAGATGAAGATGTCAAAGGATGGATGGATCAGTGTATGATGTGTTTTGTGGAGTCACCACATCCAGCTGTATCTTCCTTTATTCAAAGATGATTAGAAGAGTTATGAGGTGTTGTTTATTTAGACCAGACAGATTCAGATTTTTCAATGGAAAGACTACATTAAAGGTAGGAGGAAAAGAAATGAATTAACTGCATTGAACATTTAAAAATGTAGCTTCATGATTTCTGGTTAAATTTGCTCAGTCATTCTCACGTCAGCTTTAGATGACTGATTTTGGTTTCCAAACGTTTTATTAACAGTCCATTAAGACTCAATGATTTTATATGTATTATCAAGCAATATAATAAATGGCTAACTGGCTGTTCATTTCTTATCAAGCAGTTAGTCTGTTTACTTTGTTTGTTTTCTTCCAGGCAGTTATTGAACCTTGGATTAAGAAAGTGTAATTACTTTTTTTCTTTCCATTACGCTTTGTCAGTTTTCGAACACTATTTATGACAAATTGCCTAATGGATACTGTTATCAGTGCAACATTTTTTAGTGCCCTGAATCATGAAACTATCATAAGCAATGACAGTGTAAAATGTTTTTTAAAAACAAACTTTCATCGACTTTTAGAAATACACCTAATTTTTTAAATCATAATTGGGATTAATTATTCTGACTAAACATTAAATAACATCTCATTTTGTTTGGCTATAAATTGATCTATTTGTATGGAATGATTACAATAAAAATTAATTAAAAAAAAAAAAAACATCTCTGGAGTTTCTTGCTAAATTAGACTGAGGGGGGCATGTTGAGCAAATCAGTAGGTGGATGAGTTCGGCTTTTGAATAAAACTTCATGACCTCCACTTTTTTACCAGTTTTGTATTCTTCGATATTCATACATCTATGGTATGCCCTCCCAGCTAATATAGTGCAGTTGTAGCCTTGGACAGGAGAGGTGGTCATCAGGTGCTGCCAGACTTTCACCGAAGTGTTTCAATGCTAATCATGTTATTTTCCATTTAGTAGGTTGGCCGTGGCAGCCAGCTCATTGGCCCTCTAATCTTGGCTTCCAACTTATCCCCTCCCTTTGGTGCCAGAGCCAACAGGAAGCTCTCTACTCTGCCCATCTCAACCTCTAGTCTGCTGTTCTTCTGTCTCGCCCTTTTACATCCGTCCTGATCAGCAGATTCTACACCGACTGCAAAGGAAATCCCCAACAGCCTACCTCAACTGTAAAAAGCCAGGTTTGCAACCTTTGTCCTTGCAGTCATTTACTACGTGTTGGTATTAACTGGTCTAACATTCTGTTGCCTTCTCACAACCTTCTTCTGTTCTGCTATAATTATTTTCTTCTTCCCTTCTGTTGACTAGATAACTAAATGTGGCATCATGGTTGTAGACATTATGAAGTCATTCAACTGGAGCTTCCTTACCAGGATAACCTCTCATCTCCCATTCATTGGCCGACTGAAGTAGGGTGGATTCGGCTTAATTTCAGGATGAAGACTTTCCTTCTTCCTTAACATGCCTGGAATGGGTTTGCATTGGCTTGGTGTTTCTTCCATTTTTCTTGTTCCAAAATATCTCAGAGCATTGAAAGTATCTTGTCATGGCACCATCTGTACCTGCTTTGTATCAAGGATGCATTACAGTCTGAAAGGATGTGTTTAATATATTTAATATAGCCTAATATTTTATGTATATTAATTGTTTGTGCATATAGTGGGGTTCATTCTAGCATGTAAAAATCAATCTTTTTGCTGACCCTAGTGGCTAATCAATCTTTTAAGTGTAGAAACACTTCTCTTGTAAGACTTGTGTTTAATAGTGGTCGGATTTTAGGGTGACCCTATTTTCCCCTTTATACTTTTATTGCATACACCTGACCAAAATAGCACCAGATGAACACAATAGCCCTCATATGTTACAATACCTCTTATATCTAAGAGCTCAGGCAACAAGAGAGAGAACTTGAACAAGCAGGAGAAAAACTTACACATTTATTCGTCATGTGTTATAGATAATATGGCCAAAATATAAACAGAGTGCAAATGTATTGGTCAATAATACAATGTGATAATAGGCTACCAAATGGCTCTTTGTCTTAATGCCAATTAGTTTCTGGTCTGACATGGTTTAGCATGGTCCTTGATCCAGCATGCTAGGGAAGCAGAAATGGTCTGTTCTCAGGATGCCAGGATGGAAAATGTCAGAGAGACAGAAAACCTCCTCTTATTGTGGCACTATAGTCTCTGACTCAGCTTTGAAATCATTCACTCCTCAAAATTCAGCTCTGATGACATGTTGTCCATTTTTAAAGGATGCTGAAATATAGTTTCATACAAACAAGAGAGAAAGGACATGCATATAATTAAGTTATAAAGTGGAAAACTCTGGTCAGTCCCCAATCAATTATAACTTAGCCAGGGTTCATCCCCTTGCTTGGGGTCAGGTACTGTTTTCAATGTTTTTTGTTATTTTTTCACTGCTTTTTTTATATTATTATTGTTGGTCATTTAGTTTGCATGTGTCTATATATATTCTTTAATGTTTTTTGTGGGTGGTTCCCCAAGAGCCTGCCCATCATGACAAGAGGCTACCCTCTGCCACATAAAGACTGAGGAAATCCCAAAGTACCTTGCGGTTCAATGTGAATACGCTGATGGTGTTGGTGGATTTCTCTTTTGATTATTCTGTGCTATTTGTGAATTATTGGATTTTTGTCCTCTGTGCTCTGTTTTTCAACGATTCTTAAATTTCATTTTGGGACTTTGTTTGCTATTGGGATTGCCTATTTTGAAGAGTTTTCCTTCTGTGCCTTTTGCTCCTAGGAGTTTATATTTGATTAGTAGAGCTTCTTGTAAGATAAAAATAACATTTAATTTGTTTAAATTCTTTGTTACTCTTTGTGTGGTTAGCTGGGATTTGGAGGTTATTCTCGGTACTAGTTGGCATTTTGAGTCATTTAATGGGACTTTGATCCTTGGAAACTCTTTAGATCATAACTCTGTCAGAAATGGCAAGAGCCAGAAAATTTTAGGGGGAGAAAAATGCTATAGCTTCCCTTCAGAATGCTACTACTTTATTTAACATATCTTAATTGACAACTTACAAACAATTATCAAAATAATAAATATTAAGCTTTATTACAGATTGTTTTAAAATCATGTGAAAAAAGTATCAACACAAAATGCAAAGCAAATTGCAGTATTAAGGTTTGGTTATAAGTATACTTTTATAAATGTTTTTTTTACACATGAGGAGTCCATTTTTTACGCAGTGTTCACACTTTAAGATTAGTTTTTGTTTCTGTAATGTTGCTTTGTTTTGGAAATGGTCATGTCACCAGACCTGTTTCATTGGTGATGTTACCAGATTGCACACAACACAGCATTCATCCCTCTGTGGATGCAAAAATTCCTGGTTTTCTTAGTGATAGTTAGCATTATTTCAAGTAGGCCCTAGAGATTGATCTTATGTTCAGGTTTAAAACCATATTTTTGGTTCTGACTTTTAATTCTGTCTTGTCCTTTGAATACTGTTAATTTATTCTTGTTTGGCTCCTCAAGGATTCTGACCCTTGCTCATCTTTTGACAACAATATCTCATTTCTCAATCATTCTTGGTCTTTCTATGCTAGCAATTATCCTTGGATACCCTGTATGTCCCCAACACAAATAGATTTTACCAAAACTTTCCTGTCATAATTTGACTCTCATTTTTTCTTAATGGTTACACAGTTCTACATATAATTTATATATCATTTAGAGTTTTTGAGACCAACAAATCCAATGATGACATTTATCTTTTGTTTCAATGCATCTTTTCTAAAATTAGTTGTTTCTGCGTTTTCCTGTGGTGACATTTTGCTTTTTCTATGGGTACTGCCATTTTAGGATTTTACTGTTAATGGTTGTTAGAGGTGACATCAGAGATCACAGATGGCACAATATGATAGCTGAAAGGGTATACAGGCCAGCCCCTTGGGTTTCCTGGCTGTCTAAGTTTAGATTCATTAAAAAGACTCAGTGTTCTGTTTGTGCTTCGAAAGGTTAGTCATGTCACACATAAAGACTAATCTCTCTGCCTCCCTTGACCCTCTTCAGTTTGCATACCGCTCAAACAGGTCAACTGAGGATGCCATATGGTCTGCCCTTCACCTCTCCCTGACACATCTGGATAAAAAAAGACACATATGTCAGGATGCTATTCATAGACTTTAGCTCTGCCTTCAACACAATCATCCCTCAAAAGCTGGTTGTAAAACTGAGCAGGTTGGGCCTGAACACCACCCTCTGCAGTTGGGTCCTGGACTTCTTGACAGAGAGGCCCCAGTCAGTTTGGATGGGCTGCAACACTTCCAGCATCATCACACTGAGCACTGGAGCGCCGCAGGGCTGCGTGAATAGTCCACTGCTTTACACCCTGTTGACTCACGGCTGTACAGCCACACACAACACCAACCACATCATCAAGTTTGTGGATGATATGACGGTGCCGGGACTGATAAGCAGGTATGATGAAACACCATACAGAGATGAGGTGGAACGGCTGTCTGCATGGTGTGAAGACAACAATCTATCTCTCAATGTTGACAAGACAAAAGAGATAATTGTGGACTTCAGAAAATCACACCCTGCCCACATCCCACTCAGCATCAACAATTTAGATGTGGAGACTTTTAGGTGTACCAAGTTCCTTGGTGTGTACATAACTGAGGAACTTACGTGGATGCATAACACCTCATCACTAATCAAAAAAGCCCAGCAGAGACTACACTTCCTGAGGCGGCTGAAGCGAGCAAGTCTTCCCCCTTCCATCCTCACCATGTTCTACAGAGGCACCATTCAGAGTGTTTTGACTAGTTGCATCACTGTCCGGTATGGCAACTGCAACATATCCGACCGCAAGCACCTGCAAAGGATAGTGAAGACAGCAGAGAACATTATTGGGGCGCCTCTCCCTTCACTACAGGACATATTTTATAAACACAGTGTCCGCAAGGCCTGCAGCATTGTGCAGGACCCCTTACACCCCTCACATGGACTTTTCACACTTCTGACATCCAAGAGAAGATACTGCAGCATCAAAGCCAGATCTGCCAGGCTCCAGGAGAGTTTTTGCCCCCAAGCTGTTAGACTCCTTAACACCAGGCTGCCCCCTGGGATCTTCCACACGGCCTCAACCACCGCTAAAAACAGAACTTTTATACATGTGAGCCACTGTCCTGCAAACACGAGTGTGCAGGTAGAAAAGAACTGAAAATCTCCTACTGACCTTTAAGTATTTTGACACTCTTGATATCCTTCTGCTGTGAATCATTCTGACCTGTCATTGTTTACACATGTCTTAAAACAACTATTATTATACACTGATAATTTCTGTATTATCTATATCTTTTAGTTATTTATTTATTATATTACATATCAATTATATTTATGTATCTAGATTGCAAATACCATACATTGCATTAATGTTCATATTGTTTACTACACGTCAATATTGCTGCTACGTTTTTGTCTTGTCTTTGCACAATGTCTTGTCTTGTTTGTGTTTAAATTTTAAATTTAATTTTAATTCTATTTATTTATTTATTTATTTTTAATTTATTATTTGCACTTCATGTTGTTATACCGTGGACCCTGAGCTTCACAATTTCGTCTATTTGTATACTTGTATATGATTGAGATGACAATAAAGTTCTCTTGACTTTGACTTGACTTGTTTGTTCATTTTAAAAGGCTCTTTGGTTTTTACAGTCTTTTCTGTTCCTTACTATGGTTTATGTCTCTTGTTTAGCTCAAGTTATGTGGATTCTTATGGCTTTTGATCTTCTTGCTCCCATCTTTCACTATAACTTTTTGTCTTACTTCCTGGGCTTGTTAATTACATTTTGGTTATGACTTTAGCTGGCTTTCGTTCTATCTCCTGATTCCAACATTGAAAAGAACAACTGCCATCAACAGTCAGTACATTAGCTTTCCTGCTGTGCCAATTTATCTAGACCTTGACAATCTGTCTACTGAACTGGTTGGGTTGTTCATTTGTCCTCAAACAAAGTATGACCTAGTACACCTTTTATCATATCTTTTTTCCCTTTCTTGTATACATCCCTGACCCCTTCCTCCCTATAGTGAACTTTTGACACAATCTGCCCTCCTAATTTCCAAAGTGACTGGTAAGTAAGTGGCTAAAAATGTGAAATTGTTATGACCTATAGAGTTCCATAACACAGTAAGTCTCAGAAACTACTCAAAATGCCTACCAGAGTGGCTAAAACTGTCTAAGCCCCACTAGTATCTATCTATCTATCTATCTATCTATCTATCTATCTATCTATCTATCTATCTATCTATCTATCTATCTATCTATCTATCTATCTATCTATCTATCTATCTATCTATCTATCTATCTATCTATCTATCTATCTATCTATCTATCTAGTCACACAAAGGGAAAGGAAGAATTCTTTTAAATAAAGAAAGTTTATTATCCACAATAACAAAATAAGAAAATAACAAAATCACAAAATAAACTCTGAAGATTGCAATAGGCACAGAAACCAATTTGAATTACGCAATCCAAATAGTAGACATAGTCCCAATATGAAATCCAAGAGATGAAGTGAAAGAACAGAGCAAAAGGCCATAAAAATCCAGTACATCACAAAGCACAGAATAAACACAAGGATTTCCTCACCCTTTATAAAGCTGAGAGCAGTCTCTTGTGGTGATGAGCAGGTACCCTAGTTCTTGAGGAACCACCCACAAAACACACAAAATGTAACAGAAGATAGATAGAAACTAAATGACCAATAATAGTGACATAAACAAAGGAATCAGAATGGAACAAAACAGACATAAAAATGGCATTTGAACCCTAGCCAGGACAGGAACACTGGTGAATATATATCAGAATTAATCTGGAAGAAAAATCAGGAAAAAATAAAAAATTGTGAATGATGAGATGCAAAGGGTGTTTTTTTTAGGTTCTCCTCTCCTATTTGATATTTTTATGCCGTGGCCTTTTTGAGGTTGCAGACCCCAGAAATGCCAGGCCTATTTGGAACATTTAGGCCAATTTTTAGGATTGAGACTTTTCTGAAATAGTCATGAGTTTCCTCCGCAGGGTGTCTGGGCTCTCCCTTAAAGATAGGGTGAGAAGCTCAGTCATCCGGGAGGGGCTCAGAATAGAGCCGCTGCTCCTCCGCATCGAGAGGAGTCAGATGAGGTGGCTCGGGCATCTGATCAGGATGCCTCCTGGACGCCTCCCTGGTGAGGTGTTCCGGGCACGTCCAACCGGGAGGAGGCCCCGGGGAAGACCCAGGACACGCTGGAGGGACTATGTCTCCCGGCTGGCCTGGGAACGCCTCGGGATTCTCCCGGAAGAGCTAGAAGAAGTGGCCGGGGAGAGGGAAGTCTGGGCATCTCTGCTCAAGCTGCTACCCCCGCGACCCGACCTCGGATAAGCGGAAGAGGATGGATGGATGGATGGATGGATGGTTATGAGCTCCAAATTTCCCAACGTAATTGTGGGAATAGTAAACAGTTTTGTGAGGAATAAATATAACAAAATGAACAACACACATATCTGAAATGGTTAGCTAGACATTAATAGCCTATATAAATGCAAATGAAAACTGTAGGCTACCCTTTTATGTTAAATTCATGTAAAATTTAAGACTTCAATGACCTTTTATTTTGACAAAGTTACACTTAACGAAGTTAAAATAATATCAAAGATCTATTGAATATTAGAAAATACCCATAGGAAAAGTTTACAGCGTAAAGCTTGATGTTTGATGGCTCATGATGCTTAAAAGAGATTCTCATTTATGTTTCATTTAAGGATCCACTCTGTCACAGATGTTTCTTCTAAAATTTCTTATGAGAAATAGCTTTTGATAAAAAGAAGACTTGAGATACCATTGAGGTGAAAGGAGGCAAAATGGAGAATTTGTTTTGAGAAGCATGTTATATTTTGTGAAATCTCTCTCTGTAGTCTTGTTGAAATCTCTTTTAAGGCTTCATATTTTTACTTATTATTGGACTGATGCCTTTATCCAAGGTAGCTTACAACATTGAAAATACAATTGGTTACATTTCTTTTTATTCTCCAATTGGAGTACAAGCAGATGAAGTGATAGTCACACAGTGGCAGTAGCAGGATCTGAACACGTGATGCAAATACTTTCAAATTACAAAAAAAAAAAAAAAGTCAAGACACTACTTGGAGAATCTGAGCCCATTGTGTGACTTTGCTGAGATCTCTGCTGAAACTCAAGAGGAGACACTGCTGAGAATACTGGGAAATTTTGTCTCAGGAGAAAAATATGAGCAGCAGGAGATAAAATAACGTCTCTATTTTATTACTTTCAGATATTATTGTTTTTGAAGAGAAACCAAAAAGATATTAAGCAGATCTCTTGTTTGATTTTTCATTTCTGTGGGTAAGGATTAGGAGCAATAGTCATTAGTAACTGTCATTAACAGCCTTAAAGTTGAGCTGATTTTTGTTTTTTGCAATCAATTATGATCTTCATTTTCTTTGACAGAAAATCAACCAATAATAATTTTGCTTCTTGATTTCAAGATGTTGTGCTGCCTGCATGGATGATTCAGATCAGGGCAGTAATATTGACAATTCAACTTTGTGCGATCCTAAAGTAACAATTGAATTGCATGTTAAGCTTTTCCATTCATCTATAGCTGTATTTTTTTTTGCTTGTTCTAATTCTTGATTGGAGGTTGCCTGAGCAATTGTAGTGAAAGGCAGTGATGTTTGCAAAATACATCAGAGTGACATAGAACATAATGTTCCTTTCTCTCAAGTCCACTGAATTCAGTACTTACAGTACTTTACAATATGAACCTACTCTAGCTAATGCAGAGCTCAACTTTTACTGTTTCTAAATTCTCCTTCATCTGTGAATGAAAGGTTGATTTTTCTTTTTCAATTAAGTAGCAGAAAGGGGCAGAATGGGCCAATGCCCTTCCCATATCAGGAGCTTATGTCACGCATGTATGCAGTGCTGAAGCACAAAGAAAAGTCAGTTATTGCAAGCTTTGTGATTAAGAAGGTGAATCATGGAAAACAATCAAAACTGAATACAAATTAGCATCAGTCATAAAAATACAAGAAAAATCTGTAAGATCGAAATTAACATGAGTCACACAGCCACAAAACAACAAAAAAAAAAAATGAAAGCATCTCCAGTACTCAAAATTTAAATTCATGTTTCCACATGTGAGTTTGTGTGTGTTTCTACTGATGAGTGAACCAGGGAAGTTTCAAACCTCACACATCTTCATGAAATTGGCACTCACATTTTTTTCACAGGTGCACTGCAAAACGTGAAGCTGACTGAGTTTTTTGGGGTTTCATTTTTTTTGGGTTGGAATCAAGAAATAATCTGAAGCTTCTTTCAAACTTTAATGCTTTCCTGTGTTATTTTCTGCAGCTGTGTAATCTGGTACCACACTGGTAATATCAATTCTATATATGCCTCTCACTCACATCATCATGGAGGAGTGCAGGACATTTTTATAAATATGACGTACTGCATATTTCCCACATAAAGACACACCAAAACATCCCATTGTGAACATTACTGTGTTATGAATGTTGCTGGAAGTGAAACACAATCTACTGTATAATACAACATTTCTCTCTCTCTCTCTCAATCTGTGTGTGTGTGTATGTGTGTGTGTATGTGTGTGTATGTGTGTGTGTATGTGTGCTGGCCCTCTGAGCAGTCTGATTGGTCAGTTTCACTTTGATTGTTCAGTTGAATGCAATCAAGACAAGAGACATCAGGCCAGAGAGGTTGAGACAAAGGAGGATACTGAAGAAAGGTGTAGGAGGAACGTTGAGAGTCACCAACAAAGATGGGAAGTATTTGTAGGAGTAAAAATGATGTTTTCATAGTTGTTAATGGAGGCCCGTCTTCCATTGGTGGTTATCAAAAAGCAGAGAGGAGGCGAGCAAGGATTCACAAGATGACAGAGTCTGAGAAGCAGATTTTATAGGAAGACAATTGAGAGAGGACATACCAGGAAAGACAAGTTGAGACACAGGAGGATACTGAAGTAAGGTGTAGGAGGAACTCCGATGTTACAAGTAAGGCAAGTCAAATATCAAATACTTTTAAATTTATTCTGTTACCTGCCTTCGACAAGTAATATAAATAGTGTATTTCATAATTTTTTTTTTGCAAGGGAAACATTGAGCTTCTTTGTGATTTCTAAAAAGTGACAGACATTATTAGTTAGGCAAGTTATTGCTAATATTATGAAAGTATGTACTGTACACATAAAGGAAATTTTTGACTCTAGCAGAATTTTACTGTCAACAATGTCACTGAAAGTGTTGGCTGCTGAACAGGTGGGATGCTTCCATTGTTTGTCTTACAAAATTGATAAAATTATAGCCAGTTATGATCCAAATGCTAAATGCATTAGAAAAAAAAGGTTCTTCTGGATCTCTTTTGCACTGACTGCATATGGGAGTTTATCCAGCTGCTCTTGATACCTGGTCTTAATTGTTCCCAGTGCAACTATGACTACTGGAGCCACTCTTGTCCTTGATTTCCACATGAGTCTGACTTTGATTTTAAGGTCTTCTCTGCCTCCTCGGGATGTTGTTGTCATCCGGGATCATCACATCGATGAAGACACACGACTTGCTCTTCTTGTCCCACATGACAACACAGTCTGCGTCTGGTGTATGCTCATACCACTTGTTCTCTGTTGGAACACCCATCTATTGGCATAGTGCCCAGTACATGTACATACCAACATGTCTGTGATGTTCAGGATATTCTGTCGGGGCCAGTACACAGGATTCAGACAATATGTGGCTGATGGTCTCCTCTGTTTTGCCACACAGACAGCATTTACTATTGATTGGTGTCCTATTACATACTTCTGGTGGTACCAAGTGCTCATGGCCTGTGATGAGGCTTTCTGTTTCTACTTTAGGACTAGGACTACTTTCAAGCCATGCATACGTCAGGTCCTTGAGGACGTACAACCTGTCCAGATTGTTGAAGAACTGGCCGTGCGGTGGTTTTTCCCTGTAGCAGTGCATCCTTGCCTCCATAATCAAGATTTGACTAGCTACTTGGTTTTCTCACTGCTAGCGCTAGCGGTCTTGGACAAACCATATCTTCATGATGGACTTGAGCTCGTTCAGAGCTTGGTGGTGTTTGAGCAGCAGTCGCAAATTATTATTATTATTATTGTTGTTATTGTTGTTGTTGTTATTGGTTCTTTATTTATTTAGTTGGCAAGTGATTTTATCCAATGCAGTCCACAACATCATTACACATCAATGTGAATAGAAAATGCAATGATAAAAGGCAATGGAGAACAAAGAGTGTGAACATTTGATGAAAACATACAGTCTGACAAAATAACAATTGGTTGATTGTCGACAGGTTCAATACAATGCCTCGATGGACTGAATAGTCTCCTCTTGTTTGTCAAATTTCTTATGTTGTTATGTTCTTATGTGGTCATCTTAAATTTCTTTTCCATCAACCTTTGTTTGTAACTGCAACATTCTGCTAAGTTCTTAGTCATATAGTAAAGATCTTGTGCTTGACCTTTGGCTCGGTCTTATTTTATTGTTCACCTCAATATGTTCATATTTGAAAACCGCTTAATCTATCAGTTCAAAAATATCTTGTATAGTATTTGCACAGAGTAATACTTAACAGTAGGATGACCAGACTGCTTTGCTGAACAAAGATTTTAGCAAGAAGAAAAAAGGAAAATGGTTTATCTTTGTGGAAATGGTACCAGATTTGTCAATGTTTTAAGGCAGTATCATTAGACCGAAATCGCCCTTTATCAACATGATATTAGTACAAAACCTAGGTCTTCATTAAAAACGAAACACTATTCCATTCCAAAAGCAGCACTGTTTCTATATTACTTTTATTTTATTTATTTTGTGGGGCTTAAGTACTAAGTATTTCACGTAAGTCTGACTTTTCCTTTGTATTGTGCCGTGTAGCTGTTGCGATATTACAAATCGCACACGTATGCGCTGTGTAACCCAAAAACCCAGTTAGAGAAAGGGGGTGCTGATGATTTTAACTGTAGCAAATGATGGTGCACAAAGTAAAACTCATATAATGGTTTTGTGAAGATGTCATTCCATGATCAGTAAAAATCAAAATACTGTAATAAGAAAGAAAAGTGAATGCATTAAAACAAAACAAAAATATCAAAAATCAGTTAATATAGCATTCTTGCAATATCCTCTTCCTAGCACAAGATAAATACTTTCAGATGTATCTATAAATTCAGTCTAAATATACTATATGTGTAAATATGTAAATGCAACAAAAATGGCATACAATTATCTGTAAAATATTATGAGGTATAAATCGCAGATGTTGCAGTCTTAGTTGTAGTCGTCGTACCAGTAGTATTGTTACGAGTACAGAGTGCAGTGAAATTTTTACTGGCATGTTGTACCATATGATATGTCACCACTTCCTGGTAATAACATGTTGATTATTGATTAAATTACCTTTCAGTTGAACAACTTCTAATAAGTATGGTGGTGATATATCTGGTCACCTGCCTATTAGCTGTTCTGAGTGCTCTCGATTCAATTCAATTTTACTGTCTCAAGCGGGAAATTTACTTTGACAGTGAGTTTTACAAAGAGACTAGGACATAGCATTAAAAACACATCAAGAAGAGCATAGCCATCAAAACGTAAAATTAGCACAAATAAATAAAATATAGAAGTGAGCATAATGTGTGTGGTGAAAACATTAGATCTAAAATATTACACATAAAAATTAAACCAATACTGAGACTTGACTGATGATTAATGCAAACGCTAAGTGTTCATCCCATGATTTAACCAATGGAATTTTATTATAACTGAATTTATTTAGAAGATTACTAGCAGGTGGGATGAAGGAGAATTTGAACTGTTTGCTTTCTATATGTGAAAACTTGAACCTGTGACCTGATGGCAACAACTAGAATTGAAAGTACTCTTGTGGGTGAGTCCTGTCTGACAGAATGGACCCTCTCTGTAATAAAGGCTTTGTTAAACAGGACTGTCAAACTGAACTGATGAGACCTTGTTATTTTACTGCTCCATTTTACAATTTGATTAATTCTGTTTTTGTTGCTGACATTAAGACATCCACACCAGGCAAGCAGAATGTAAGTAAAGATGGACATGTTTATAAAAGTGTGATATAATGTTAAACTAAAAACACTTGGCTGCCTTAAACAGTACAGGCACTGCTGTTGTCCCTTTTGCAGATGGCGTCTGCAAAAACATAGAAAAAGTCAGTTTTGAGCAGGGTTGCCAGGTCCTTAAAAATGTATAGCCCAAGAGCAGCTGAAAATAGAGAATTTGCCCAAAAAAATAGTCCCGTGCCTGAGGTAGATAAAATGATGCACTGGGAAATGGGTGGTGGTGTCAGAGTAAGTGGGCTAGGTACATACCATCAAAGGTTGAAAAACAGAGGGTGACGGTGTTAAAAATAGCCCAAAATGCTGTATCGTTTTCAGTAAAGTAGTTAAAAAAACCACAACTGGTGAATACCTTATTTTTCCCCTGCAGGCAACAATCAAAAATAACCCAATTGGGTGAGAAAACCGCACACTTGGCAATACTGATTTTGAGACTTTAGTCCCTTGATATTTATAGCTGTCAACAATCTTTGAGGATTGCTTGTTGTGGGTGAATGGAGTATCTTCTGAAATTAGTTATAAGTTCCTTAGTTTTTTTTTTAATGACCTCTTAGGCACAGCCATCAGCAGTGTTGTCTGTCTGCGGAGAGAGTGTCGACCGTGTCGAGAGGTTTACTTACCTTGGCAGTGACATTCATGTCTTCATGTCTCTCATGACTCTTCCTATGAAGTCAGTAGACAGATTGCGAGAGCATGGGGGGGTCATGAAGTCGCTGGAAAAGGGTGTGTGGCACTCCCAAAATATATGCAAAAGGATGAAGATCCAAGTCTTTAGAGTCCTGGTGCTTCCTGTCTTGCTACAGTATATGGTTGCGAGACATGGACGCTATCCAGTGAAGCTATCCAGTGACCTGAGATGAAAACTGGACTCCTTCGGTACTGTCTCTCTTTGTAGAATCCTTGGGTACCGCTGGTTTGACTTTGTGTCGAAAGAGAGGTTGCTCATGGAGTCCCGAATGAGGCACATCACCTGCATTGTGAGGGAGCGTCAGTTATGGCCCTGCGGTCATGTGGCGCTATTCCCCAAGGGTGATCTGGCTCGTAAGATAATCATTGTTGAGAACACATGTGGCTGGACCAGGCCAAGGGCATGCCCATGTAACACCTGGCTGCGGCAGATAGGTCATTTCTGGAGGGTGGGAATGGACTGCATGTGTGCCTAGGGGGTTGCCAACCAGGATCCTGAACTGTTTTGTCGTGTGGTGGGTGTACCAGTACATGCTCCCCAACCTGATCTGACCTGACCTAGATGTAGAAATGGCTTATTACATCACTCAACAAGTTGTCAGGCTCATTAGGGTCTTTCCTGTAAATGAAGAGATCAAAACAACACTTTGCAGAAACCAGTAGGGATATTTCACAGGTTAAATATAAGGGATTCAGTGGCAAATCTATTATGAAACTAAAGAAGCTCAAGCTTCTGGGCCCCTAATCCCAGAGGGGCCCCAGAAGTGACTTTACTCTATATTGCTTAAAAATTTTGGGGAGCCATTAAAAAGGTAATCACAATTTAACTTGAATCACTTAATTGCCGTTTCCACTTCATAGCACTCTTGATAGCAGCCTGGACAAGAGTTTTCTTCAATAAAGTTTTCATAAGGACAGGGCTGGCACAACCATTAAGATGAATTAGGCATTTGTCTAGGGTGCAGATCATAAGGGGGCGAAACCCAGCTGCATGGGTTAGCTACTAAAAAGTCGGTTAGTGCACTAATAAGCTTGGCCTAGGACGCAAAATAACAAGGATACAATATTTTAATTACCTCTACTCAAAATAAATTTTATATTTAAAAAGTAAGGCAAATAATTAAACTGAAATAATTCTAGACTAGCCTAAGCCTTTTGTTTGAAGAGGTGAATAGAAGATTGGCTAAGACCGCATACTATGTTTAATCAAAATGTGAGATGCTGTGATTAAATTAAAAAAAAAATTGTGATGCTTGAGAAACTACTTTAATCTCAACAATAAGCCATTCCTCTATTTTCACAAATTTCTATTGCTAAGCCTCTAATTAGCCCTTGTGTAAGATGGTTGCTAAAACCATGTGCCCGTGCCCCTGTGGCACCACACACATGTGCTGTATGCACTTAGACCCAAAGAAGACTTTAACTGAACTGTATGAACTGCAGGCGGAGAAGGATGGTTTGAAGTGTTCCATAAACTGTGGCCATTAAATGTATTTGTTTTCAAACTGCTTATTAAAAATATCCTTATTAGACACTGCAAAGTTATTTAAATGATAAAGGCTAGTTTATTTTGGTTTTCACCGGACAGGATTCTTTCCTTTTCTTTATTTTTTTGCAAATAGTATACTTCATTGGTTCCAGGACCCTGTATTGGAATTTAAAGCATGGTTGATTGGGATGATAGTTTAATTACAGTATTGTTTGTTTGTCCTGCCTTGTTTCATTTCCTTCATACTTTGTGTTTTCAATGAATTTATGCATTTTTGGTAGAGTACCTTTGAACATGATTTAGCTATGTCCAATACTGTATACTGTATCTTTGTGTTGTAATGGACGGCAATCATGGGCTGGGTGGGGTTCAAGGTTCCTTACTTGCCCAAGTGGCCAAGCTAGTGAATGAGCAAGAAGAAAGGCAAGGAACAGGAGGCTGGCACGATGTGCCAATGTGGAAGGACTGAAGATTGTTATCCAACCGGGAGGCCAGTATAATGGAGGGACAAGGGGAGGCAACCTGCTCTGACTATTTGGTACTCCAACATGCTAGGAAGAGGACAAAGCTCATCTGGGAGCAGTGGAGGAAGAGAGAGAAGAAAGAGAGAGTTGCATTATGCATTGACATAACCTGGAAAGAACCCCATTAAATGTATTTTGTAGTAATAAATTATTTATTTAAACCTGGGACTTGCATCTGTGAGGTTGGGTCTAGGCCCCCTACAGGTCACAGTGTGTGTCAGCCAACTGAGAAAAATCTATTACATTGCTTAAATACTCACATGGTATTGATTTTTGTCCTTTGTTCATATCATCTTCTATATTTCTGTTAATAATTCCAACCTTTAATTGAATGCAACCCTATCTCAAAGTTGCTTAAACCCAAATCAGGGTCTTTGGGGCCACAAACTATCTCAGCAGCTTTGGGTGTAAAGCAGAAAATAACCCTGGAGAAGATGCCAGTTTGTTGAGGGTCCAGCCCAAGAGTTTTTTTTTTCAAAAAAAAAAAATGCAGATAACATTTTTCCAAAATTCACAGTTCCACAAATTTTCTTTGAATACTTTACAATGTTTCCAGGTATTTCATGTCTTGCGTAAGACCATTTTATGCATACATCAATTTTTAAAAGGAGTTTTAAATTGAAGATATGCTGCTGTCATCTCTGACCTCTGCTTTTTGGATAAGCTGCACACTTGAGAGATATCAAAGGTTGAATGAAGAGGATCTGAAGGCTACCTTTCATCTGCAACATCTAAGAAGGTAGGAGACTCTGAGGACTGTAAAGTGGGATGTATTAATTATTCCCATACTTGGCTGGTAGTACTGCGATAATGTCTGTCTAAAGTGCTCTGTTACACCTCATTGGAAGAGCAGCTCATCCAGCAATGGAAAGGGTAAATCTGAAGTGAGGTTAAAAGATGGAAAGGTTTCAGTACTGGATTACATCCATAAATGTGGAATGTTTGATCATTTTTACATAAGTTCAATGAGCTGTCACATATGCACATGTGCTTGTGAGTGTGCAATGGCTAAAATGAGTAATCCAGATATTGAGATACTAACTGAATTCATCCACGTTACTGCCTATGGAGATAAGTTAAATATTTATTAATTTATCCACAGAAATTATTCACTCTGTTGCCAACACTCAATTGAATGAATCATTCTGGCTCTTGAATGATGATGAGTTCAACCAGGGGAACATCAGAAGGATTAACTTCTATCAGCACGTTTCATTTGTGGACACAACAATCTGGACTTGCTCTACTCAAATGTAAGCATGTGGTACATCTGGGCAGCTCTGACCACATCTTACTGCCACCTAAAAACCTGGATTAAGTGATCACTGATGCTGGATTTGTTATTTACAGTATACAGTAAGTATGGATGATGAGGCACAGATGTGCTTTCAATGAAACTATACTTTTATAAATGTTCAGTGCCTATGAAAATATTTACCATATTTGAAGTTTTCAGATTTTCTACTAATAAAACATTGATACACAGCAGGTTTAAGCTGATTTTTTGACAACAGAAAAAACTCTTTAATGTCAAGGTTAAAACTGATTTCTGCAAAGTGGTCTAAATTTATTAAAGATAGAAAACACAAAATAATTGATGGCATAAATATTGTAAAGGCCAGATCTGACACAGACAGACATAGGACACAGGTTCAAAGCACACATATTTATTTTTATTTTCTTTTTCCCTTGGGGGAAATGCCTTCCCTGTTCCCCACAAATATAACACACAGTCCCCAGCACAACACAATACAGTAATCCCTCGCTATATCGCGCTTCGACTTTCGCGGCTTCACTCTATCGCGGATTTTATATGTAAGCATATTTAAATATATATCGCGGATTTTTTGCTGGTTCCCGGATTTCTGAGGACAATGGGTCTTTTAATTTCTGGTACATGCTTCCTCAGTTGGTTTGCCCAGTTGATTTCATACAAGGGACGCTATTGACAGATGGCTGAGAAGCTACCCAACCAGAGCGCTTATTACGTATTAAATAAAACTCCTCAAATATATTGTGAGCACGGTGGCTGTTCGCACCCCTAGAGGATACGGCCGCTCCTCAAAAAATGCTGAAAGATTACCTTCACAGTGCTCCCTTCCTTGCTGGGCTAACATGTGATTGCTTTGTCAAGCGATATGCTTCCTGCACGGTGCTTCGCATACTTAAAAGATCAAACAGCACGTATTGATTTTTGATTGTTTTCTTTTCTCTCTCTCTCTCTCTCTCTCGCTCTGACATTCTCTGCTCCTGACGGAGGGGGTGTGAGCAGGGGGGGCTGTTCGCACCCCTAGACGATATGGACACTTGTCTAAAAATGCTGAAAGATTACCTTCACGTTGCTCCCTTTTGTGCAGCTGCTTTGTCAAGCGACATGCTTCTCGCAAGGTGCTTTGCATACTTAAAAGCTCAAATGGCACATATTGATTTTTGATTGTTTGTTTTTCTCTGTCTCTCTCACTCTCTCTGACATTCTCTGCTCCTGACGGAGGGGGTTTAAGCAGGGGGGCTGTTCGCACACTGGCCTAGAGGATACGGACGCTCTTCTAAAAAATGCTGAAAGACTACCTTCACATTGCTCCCTTCCTTGCAGCTGCTTTGTCCGGCGGTGCTTCGCATACTTAAAAGCCAAACAGCCCTATTGATTTTTGATCTGTTTGCTTTTCTCTATCTCTCTGACATTCTCTGCTCCTGACGCGCACTTCCTTTGAAGAGGAAGATATGTTTGCATTCTTTTAATTGTGAGACGGAACTGTCATCTCTGTCTTGTCATGGAGCACAGTTTAAACTTTTGAAAAAGAGACAAATGTTTGTTTGCAGTGTTTGAATAAAGTTCTTGTCTCTCTACAACCTCTTGTGTTTCTGTGCAAATCTGTGACCCAAGCATGACAATATAAAAATAACCATATAAACATATGGTTTCTACTTTGCTGATTTTCACTTTTTGCGGGGGATTCTGGAACGCAACCCCCGCGATGGAGGAGGGATTACTGTACTTTTCCTTCTCTTTTCTCTTTCTTGCTCCTCCACTCTCCCTCCGGCAAACTTCGCCTTCCTCCTCCCGACTCTAGCTCTCGGAGTAGTGGCTGCTGGCTCCTGTTATAATGCACCCGGAAGTGCTCCAGGTGCTTGATGTCCTATTACGGGTGTGGCGGAAGAACTGCTCTGTAGGGCTCAGTAGCAGCTACAACACCCCCTGGTGGCACCAAGGGATCCCAACAGGGCTGCACCGAACTCCAACTTCCATGGAGCCCTGTGTGAGTCAGAGACACTGCTGCAACCCAGGGGGGATGCCACCTAGCATTCTGTGGGAGGTACAGTCCTGACCAGGCTTACTCCACCGGTCCATACAAGGGAGATGCAAGGGCCCCGGCTGTCCACCACAATATTTACAGCCTTCACGTCAGTATTTAGTGGATGCATTTTTAGCAGTCATGACAGACTTCAGCGTACAGGTCTCTATCAACTTTGCACAGCTGAACACTGCCATTTTACCCATTATTCTGTACAAAACTGCTCCAGCTCTGTCAGGCGTCATGGAAGTCCTGAGTAAACAGCCTTTGTCAAGTCCAGCTACAAATTCTCAGTTGGATTAATATCTGGACTCTGACTCAGCCACTCCAAGACATTCACATTGTTGTTTATAAGCTATTTCAATACAGTTTAGGTTTTATTGTTGGACTTGTTGTCTTGCTTGAAAACAAATCTTCTTCCAAGGTGTAAGTTTACTACAGACTGCATCATAACTGAATTTTGCTGTATTTGCTTTACTCTCAGAAGCCTTCCAGGGAGCATCCCTTCATCACAATGCTGCCATCACCGTACTTCACAGAGGGAATTGTGTGTTTTTGAAAATGTGGCACTTAGTTTAATGGCCAAAACCCTCAATTTTTCTCATCAGACTATAGAACTTTCTTCCAACTGACTCCCATGTGCCTACTGGCAAACTCTAGCCATGTCTAGTGCCCTTTCATGAAGTTGTGACTGGCCTCTCCAGTCTCAGCCACTGTAGTTTGTATCACTTCTTCTTCCATAATCTCTCTGTTATTGTGGATGGACTGCTCTAAGCAGATTTATGGCTGTGCCATACCCTGAATTTCTTAATGAAAGGTCTAGTGTTCATCCACTTGCTTGTGCTTTCCAATCCCCTTTTCACTGAGTTGCCTGGAGTGTTCTTTTGTCATCATTGTGTAGGTTAGTCCGCCATAGTGACTTGCCACAAGTTGTCCTTTCACATATAGGGGCATTTAGACTACAATCAGCTGAAACCCTAGATAGGTGATCTCCACTGAATGAATTCTATAACTTCCAAAACCAATTGACTAATCAGGTGATGATTTAGGGGTATCATTTTAACAAAGGTGAATACCTATGAAACCAATTGTTAACTCTTTGGTATTTGTTATTAATTTAGACCACATTGCAGAGATCTGTTTTCAATTTAAAATTAAAGAGTCTTTCTGCTGATCAATGTCAAAAAAGCCTAAATAAATCCACTGTGATTCAATGTTGTATGACAATAAAAGGTGAAAACTTCGAACAGGTGACTACTTCTTATGTTCCTAGAATGATATATGACATCCACTTCTGTCTAATATGAATTTATGGATAATGGTGTGGATTTCATACTATTATAAACATTCTTTCCTTCAAGTATCTTCGCAGATACCTTGCTAACATCATAGCTACCCTCATGTATGCACAATGTGGTTTTGGATTAAGCTGAGCAACACAGAGGAGGCAGATAGGTGAATGATATTGGCTTGGTTTAGTAGTGCAAAATGGCGATGGTAAAGGTGTTAGAGAACTGAAGGCCAACCCATCAGATCTCTCAAGATCCATACCTATAGATTCCTTAAATTACATTAATTAAGTCTTGTGTTATTCATCTCAAAGTGGAATTTCAAGGAAACAGGTGGAACTGCCATTTTTAGTCACATCATTTGATTTTCATTATGAATTCTTGTCTCTTGACAGAAGACATGTCAAAATATTTTTTTTCTGTTAACCTTTGACTTAAATAAGTACAACTCCTTACAGTTCCAACGTGTTGCTTTCAGTTGCACAATAAGGGGTGTTTTTATTGAATCTATTCCATTTTTCAAGAAACCTACTGTATATTTAAGTGAATGACGGCTATTTAATTCCTGCCAAAGGTGGCACCAGAAAAAACACACTTTTTTCCATTGAACATCAGAACCATTGATGGTTAAGCTTTTTCTTTTCTTTTTTCTTTCTTTTATTTTTTTAATAAACCACCCTATCAATAGGACTGGTAGCATGCAATTCATCACCTGTGTCACTGAAAAACGTTCGTGGGAAAAAGAAATACAGTACATAAAAGACAACTTAATAAAAGACGTGTTAATTATTTACAGATTATTACCTTGCACAAAAGCAATTCAAGCTGTCACATTGATTGTTTGGTTTATCTGTGATTAATAAGGTAGAAAGATTCTGCCAGTGCTGGGACTTTTTTTTTAGAAGAATTAGTGGGGTATGTGTAAGGCAGAGAAAATATGTGATCAAATGGTCTCACCTTTAAATATAATACAATATAATATAATTAGATTTTTTGATTTCATTTGATATACTTCATTAATCCCTGAGGAGAAATTGTCTTTTCGCAAGACCTTTTGGAGGTCAGAGCATAGGGTCAACCATTGTACAGTGTCTCTTTATGCCAATTTTTTCAGGTTAAGGGCCTTGCACAAGGACCCAATAATATAATATAATATAATATAATATAATATAATATAATATAATATAATATAATATAATATAATATAATTGGGTAACTGCTGCTTAGTTGGTTATAGCTCACTTCTTGTAATCTGGACTGGAGGTAATGAGTTTCAGTTTCAGTCTTTTCTTTCTACAGCTGGTGTGAGGTTGTGAAAAAAAGAATGAGTCTGACATTGAAAACCAGGTCTATTATTTCGAGTCATGTTTGTATTGTCGTTAGGTTAGTGGAAGATTATTATGGTTTGGCCTTCGATCACATCTTAAGCTTAACATATGCACCGCTGAGTGACAGCCGTCATTCCTCACTACTCCACGTAGCGACTCAATATCTTTGGCGTAAAAACATGGATGTCTTTGGATATCACCTAAAGACCAAAACACTCCGGTCCCTGAGGATAATAATAATTCTTTACATTTATATAGCGCTTTTCTCACTACTCAAAGCGCTCTCCACACAGGGAGGATCCGGGAAACGAACCCACAGTCTCCTTACTGCAAAGCAGCAGCACTACCACTGTGCCACCTGTGAGGTATTAGATATTTAAGGGCTGATGCACCTTACCAACCAACAATATGTTACTCACACCATGCAACTTTGTACTGGGGACGTCCCCCCTCAGCCTGCTAACCCTGTGAAAAAGTGTCAGTCACCCCACGCCAGCTGCCCTGTATCTATTTTATTGTCTCAGTCACTTAAAATGTGCAAACAAAGTATAGAAATGTAAAAGCAAATGACTATTTATTAAGAATACAGTAAAAGGAAATTAATTAAATGAAATAAATGACAGACAATAGTGAATAATAGTAAATTCTGGAAGTAAAGCTCTAATAAAATAGAGGTTAAAAAGTCTAATAAAATAGCAGCTCAAAGCAAGACAAAAGGGCAGGTGGTGGATTTCTGGTGTGCCAAGGAGTCTCTGAGACCAGTCACCATTCAAGGGGAGGATGCGGAAGTGGTGCAGAGCTACAAATACCTGATGGTTCACATAACAGCAAACTGGGCTTGTCTGACAATGCAGTGGAATTGGACAAGAAGTGCCAGGAACAACTATACTTCCTAAGTAGTCTCAGATCTTTTGATGCATGCAGCAAGCTGCAGAGGATGTTTTACCAGTCCATAGTAGACAGTGCACTGCTCTATACTTAACACCCACCTTTTACATAGCAAATGACTTATCATAGATGAGGATATGCATAATTCTGGCGTTTTTTTTATTTCCACTGCAAATCTTTATTTATTCATTACATGACAACCAGACACATGCATAATTAATGTATGAAACACTTTTAGACATGAACTAAATGCATTTCTTCCTGTGTGAATAGCACAAATTTAGATAGAAATGTTGCAAAGTGAAACATTGAATTTCACTGCAAATTTACTTTCATACTAATTATTTTGCTCACCTCTACTGTCTTACATCTTCAGAGTGTTAAGTTGAGCCCAGTCAATAACTGTACGGAGATGGCACATTCTCATTGTGTCTGTGTGAGTCTTCCACAGTTTACTTCCCACAAAGATATGCAGTTGTTCATTTTGGCTTGCTGTGTATTGTAATGTATCTGGCTACACTTTTGCTGTCTAGAGGCAGTTCAGTTACAGACAAAACACACTTTTACACAGACAGCACACCAAGAAATGCTGGTTCAGCTGCAGCTCCACTCAGGTTTCATTTCTCATGGGGTTCTTGTGTCTTGTAGGCCACTCAGTGATCTCCTCTTCCAGGAGCAACACTCAAGAGGATGCCTTTGAATTACTTAATTTCAGAACTTGAATTCATCTGAAAATTAATTAAGTTTGGCTTTGTTTTAAAAGATGGAAAGGACTGTTTCTACTATTTTAAGAATAAAGGGTGCTTTAAAAGAACAGCTTTAGTTTTGTTTGTGTCGCTCCAAACCTGATACATAACAGGTGGCGCCAGAAGTGGGGTTGGACAGTACAAGAACGTACTGTTCTGAACTTGAACTCTGTTTCAGGTCAGTTCCTTCCTTGCACCACGCTGCTTACAATGGCAGCAGTTCTCTGCCACCTAATAAAAAAACTGCTTGAGAAATGAATGGAAGTTTGAATTATAGCTAAAGTGGAGTGCAACATCACAGTACTTGGCATGGTGGAGGCAACTCCTGTGATGCTTAGAACTAAGTGAACCATGTGCTTCTGGTTGGGTTAACTTTAATAATTTAATGAAAGGGAAGAGCCAGACAACAAAAATCAAACTTTGTTACAACAAAGAGGACCATGTCACCCATAGGATGTATGATGGGTAATAGTCTTAATTGGGTAAGAGACGTATGAAACAGAACTCCGAGATGAAATATAGCACTTCAGACATGGAATGTTACTTTACTGGTAATGGAGGTTGGTAAATACTGTCTACGAAGGATTCAGAAAGTATTCAGACCCCTTCACTTTCTGCACACTTTATTTTGCTGTAGTTTTAATTTTAAATGGATACATTTGCCATTTTTGCCCATCATTCTACACTCAATAACACATAGTGACAAACTGAAAACATGTTTTTAGAAAGGTATGCAAATTTATTAAAAATCAAAAACTTAAATTTCTCTTTCATTTAAGTATTCAGACACTAATTTAGTACTTTGCAGAAACCCCTTTAGCAGAAATCACTGCTTCAACTCTTCTTGGGTAAGTCTCTACAAGTTTTGCACCTCTGCATTTAGGCAGTAAATCCCATTCTTCCTGGCAGATCGTCTCAAGATCTTTTAGACTGGATGGGACACATCTTTAACCTCCTTTGAGTTAGACCTGAGCATCACTTGGACTGTAAAAGTGCTAACAGCGTTAATCCCAAGTATTACTAGGGGAATTATATAGGTGTGTCTTATGTAAGTGTTTGACTCGGGTATTACCCAGGTAAGTAGATGCATCTTCTCCTAGCCTTACAATGGCATCTCGTAAGAACTGTTTTTCAGCAGCCCAGGTGCTGCATGCTCTTGACAGTAATAAACGTAATGAAGGCAAAGTGAATCTATCTTCAGTCAGTTAAACTGAAACAGACAGTGAAACCAAAAGTGATTCTGATGAATCCGAAATTGACGCTTGCGTTCGGGTTTCTGTTGACACTGCATCAAATAAACCAGCACCGCCTTCTTTTGATTTTGTGGAGCAGCCAGGAATATAAGTGAATGTTGACAGCCAAGATCCACTTCCTTGAAGCTATTTCTTGATGATGATGTGATCGAAAGAGAAGAGAAAAGCAACTAGGCTGATTCCAGGGCTACACAGAGAAGAGCAACAAGGCTGATTCCAAGGCTACAGGGGATGGATTATGAGGAAAGATTAAAAGAGCTGAGCATTTACAGTTTAAGCAAAAGAAGATTAAGAGGTGACATGACTGAAGTGTTTAAAATTATGAAGGGAATTAGTCCAGTACATTGAGACTGTTATTTTAAAATGAGTTCATCAAGAACACGGGGACACAGTTGGAAACGTGTTAAGGGGAAATTTCGCACAAACATTAGGAAGTTTTTCTTTACACAAAGAACGATAGACACTTGGAATAAGATACCAAGTAGTGTGGTAGACAGTAAGACTTTAGGGACTTTCAAAACTCAACTTCATGATTTTTTGGAAGAAATAGGTGAATAGGACTGGCAAGCTTTGTTGGGCTGAATGGCCTGATCTCGTCTAGAGTGTTCTAATGTTCTAATGAAAGAATCGTTGAGACGAACCATTATGCTGAATAGTGTCAGGTGCGTCACTGTATGTTGAAGCAGTTTTCCAGTTCAAAAACATACCACACAAAAGACATGTTTTGACAATATACACTATATTGCCATCATTATTGTTATTCATTTCATATTATTATTATTATTCCTCATCATTATTATCATTATTAATATAAATTTAATTATTATTTGCATCATTATTATACTTTTTACACTTATGTATTTGTACTTTTAGTGTTTTGCATGTTTTACAATAGAAAGATGAGAGTTAATAAAAATGTCATTTTTCAAGACAAAAAATGTAATGCTAAGGATGTTAAACTGCTATCTTCAGGTCCCTCTGCAGATGTCCTATATGGTTTAGGTCTGGGTTTTGGCTGAACCACTCAGGAACATTCAGAGACTTGTCCCAGAGCTACCCCCAAGCTGTCTTGGCTGTATGCTTTGGGTCATTGTCATGCTGAAAGGTGAAGCGTCATCCCTGTCAGAAGTCACAAACACTCTGGAGCAGGTTTTCTTTAAGGACCTCTCTGAATTTGAGTGCATTCACTCTTTCCTCAGTTCTGACCAGTCTCCATGTTCCTGGCACTGACAAGCACTACAATACCATGATGCTGCCACTACTATGCTTTACTGTAGGGTTTATTATTATTATTATTATTTTATTAGACAGGTGAATAGCAGTCCCTGGACTTCATTAGATAGAGTTGTTGGAGCTCTGCCTAAAGAGCTTTTTTTGTCTCTACCATAAGCAACTAAGATAGTTGTCCTTCTGAAGGCTTTGTTAGCTTCATCTCCCAATGGACTTTTTGAAGCTTTGTTAGAGAGACCATTGGGTTTTTCATCACCTCCCAGGGAAGAATCCTGGTGCTCCTAGAAGCACTGAAAGCTTTAGAAATGGTTTTATTCCCTTGCCCTGATCTATGCCTCACCACAACTTTACTGCAAATGTCTACAAAAAGTTCCTTGGACTTCATGGCTTGGTTTATGTCCTGACATGCAGTGTTAATTGATCTGTGTCTTTCTAAATGATGTCCAATCAATTCAGTTGGCCACAGGTGGACTCCAGTCAAGTTATAGACACATCTCAAGGGGAATTAAAGCAAACACGAGGCATCTGACCACAATTTGGAGAGCCACAGCAAAGGTATTTGTTCTTAATGACATTTCTTTCAGTCACCTTTGAATTAGTTTGTTAAGTATTGTGTGTTTTGTTTGACTTCTAATTGATTACATTTCTGTTTTCTTTATTTCTGTAGCAGCTTTTCCCTCCTGTTGATACGAGGGACATTCAAAAAGTTCCTGCACTTTTTTAAAACTCTATTTATTATGAATTTCAAAAACAAATTACATCACTTTTCCACATGGTCACCTTCATTTGTGATGCAGTTTTTCCAGGGTCGTACCGACTTTTTAATGCCCAATTACTACACTTCCTGCCTTCACAGTTTCCAATGAAAATATAAAAGTGCGGAAACGTTTTGAACGTCCCTCGCATTTTGCTGAATTGATTGTGGTCTATGATGCCGCTGATTTCCTTTTTATTGTTGTCAACGGGACTCGAGTTATTATTGAGATATTTCATTGTTGGCTTCTGGCGAATTGTTGTCACCTTAGTTCAGTTAGTAAATAAAGGGGACTGAATAATCTCCACTGAAATGCTACTTTCTGTATCGCGAGAACGTTATAATTGATTATTGGTGTTGCCCTTCGTACCAATTTTTCTTCATGAACGTTAATCTTTAGTGTCACTCAAACTAGTCAGAGGTCACTGCCTATTGTGAAGAAATTTTCATCTGACCACTTTAAGAAAATTTATGTTTCAGAGAATTTACAGTTGATGTTGCTTGTTCTTCATTTTTCCATTTCCTTTCCTTTCCTATTTTCGTATTAACATTGAAATATAAATCTATGGCAAAGAAGTGTTCGTTTTTTTGCAACTTCCACTTGTTTTGCTCCACATTAATCTGTCATGTCAAAAGCATAATTTCCAGTGATTCCCTACTGTTCCTGCATTCATGTTGCTCATTGCTGTTTCAAAGTAATGCTTTTATTTGCTTAGGTGATAGGCCATGAACTCATAAAATCCTTTGATTCCTTCATCTCTGTAATTGTTTGGTGGTGCATAACCCAGGATCAATTGGAGTTTGTAATGTTTAGACAGTCTGATTATTAAATAGACTATCCCATTCTCAATGTTTTCAAATTTGTATTATCAACTAATCCAGTATATCACTATCACTTATTCCACTGCCTGTTGTTCCTATAGTATAGCTAATATCTTTGTTTAATATCTAGGTGTTCTTCATCTTTAAATCTGTCTTTGCAAAAGCCATTCACACTCCATATGATGTGCTGTAGTTTTTATTTTATTATTCTAATATTTGCTTGTCTAGCATTTAGAGTAGCAATATTCAGAAATTCCTATGATAACCCATTGGAACCCCTGAGATTCTTAACATTTAATTTAGACTTTGCCAATATTCCACATCTTTGGCACTAAGGTTGTTTGAAACTGTGTATTCATAACGTTAGTCTTTCATAGAACATGGACATTGTAAAGCTGAATAAGACTTGTTCCCTGCACACGTCCTGTTGTTTGACTTTTACTATTACATGTGCTTAATCTCTTATCTTTCCAAACTAAACCCTTATCTATTTGTGTTTATCTCTGCCTGACGACAGCATTTTTCCTATGCCTAGGGTTGTCTTGTGCCATCGCTATTATTTACGTTGTGCCTCTCTGATAGTGGTCATTGACTTTTTCAGTCCTTTGGTGTTTTACGCTTAATCTTTGGTTGCTCTGTGTCACATTCCTAATTCAGCCTAATTTTGCTGACTGTTGGGAACTTTAGTGTAGTGGGATACAGTCTGGCCTCAGGAATCAGTTAAGCTATGCGATTAGATAACATTTTATGCCAGTTACATCAGGAAAACGATTAGGCTGCCTGTTAGAAATGTTTACAATTAGTGGATTTTTCCCACCCGTCATTTTGTAACTCTTCTTTTTCTTGGATATGGCTTTTCAGCTTTGCTTGAATAAGTCCCTTTTGCTGGACGTGTCTGCCATTGTTACTCAGGCATATAGCCCAGACAATCACAAACCTTGAAAATCAAAATGACCGATTAACCATACATCTTGTCTTTAACCTTCAAGAATGAAGAGAAACACTTAAAAATGACAGCCAGAAAATAACTTGTGTGCATTATCAACATGAATCAGTCTGTTCAACAGGGGATTTACACTCAATGAGAATGTATTCTGTAAAACAGACGCTATACCAAATGCAATACATCCCTCCCTAGTTACCAATAACAATTAGAAGAAAAAAATATGTCACTAAAGAAACAATTCATTTAGTGTGTTTTAATGTGTGTTTTACTCCCACATACAAACAACTGAAGAAACCTTCTAGAACATCACAATGTCTTGCAATTTTTAGTGGAGTCTCCTTAATAAGTCTTTTATACTGTTGTTGAGGAGAAACAGTAGCAAGTTGACAGCACTGGGAGATGGAAAGACTAAATAAGAACTTTTAAATGGGCAATGGTCAGAGGGCACAAAGACAAATAAAGAAGAGCATTAACTGAACGCTGACCAAAATCAGCCCAGAACGTTAAGCAAAATCCAAGTCAAGATACTTACTAAGAAAAAGGTCAAAATCATAAAGCCTATTGAGACATAAATGACACTGCAAAAGATTTCATCCAGAATACTTTCAGCAGCCAGTCTGAAGTAACCAGGGACAATCCTCCCCAATAAGGATGTATTAACTATATTTATTATCTGTTGTACGGCTATTATGAGTGACTTTTACAAAAATAGTGGAAACTGTTTTCAAATGTGTTGTAAAAAGGTGACACAAATATGGCAAATAAAGGGGTCAATGTCTAAAAACAGATCCACAAACCAGATCAGGACCATCACTGGCCAGCATAAATATTGAAATGTCTGCAAGCAGACAGGGTTTGAGAGTGAGTCAGGAGAACAGATGAAATTCAAAAAAGGTCAAAAGTAGGAGATCTAAAGAAATGAGCATCAAAGCCAAAATGAGAGACAAAGTGAAAAAAAAGAAAAAAACAGGAGCAAGGAAGTCATTCACCAAAGGTGTTGTACAAAAAAAAGTTAAAATTTGAAAAAATGATTTGAAAATGGTTTGAATCCACAACTCGAATGAGAAGAAGTTCAATGGTGGTCCTTTTATCCTGTCACATTGTGTCATGACCTCAGAGGATACTCTTCTAACAATGAGTACAGTTGCACTAAAGGCAGGAGCTCCAAAATGGTAGTGAGAGTGAAAACAAAAAAAGTGGACAATATGGTTCAAAAAATTATTAATGAATAAAAGGCAGTACAATCACCACAAATGGCTGTCAGAATCAAACTCTGTGACTTAAAACAACAATAAACAAAACCAGTGTGAGATTACCAGAATCCATAGAAAGAAACTAAAAAAAACAGAAAAGAAACCCAGTCCTAAAAGATATAGGCCTCAACCCTGGCAGCCAAACCTCAAGCTCCACAGGGTACCGGCTTACCAAATAAAAGAAAAATGTTCTAAACACACAAAACACCCTTCATAAACCAGCAAACCTTGATAGCCTGATATATAATAAAGATTTCATTAAAATAACAAAAAGAAACAAAAATGAAGGTAACCAGAATTAATAACTGGCTTTGTAATGACTACTTGCTGTTGAACTCTAGAAAGACTGGGGTTGTAATTGTTGCTCCCCTTAGGCTTCACTCTAAGATTAGTGTCAAGATGGCTTCTGTCTCACCAATTGAAGTCGAATTTACGTAACCTGGGAGTTTTTTTTTCGATTAGTCTTTAAGCCTTGATTCACATGTGAGGTCTGTTATCCACTTCTGCTTCTTTCATTTAAGAGCCCTTTCTAAATTGAGGTCTGCAGTCTCAAGACCAGAATTGGAGATGCTTGTACATGCTTTTATCTCCTCAAGTCTTCACTACTATAATATCCTGTATACTGGTCCGAATAAATCCTCCCTTTCTCGGGTACAGTCTGTGCAAAATGCAGCTGCCAGGCATTAAACTCCATCTAGTTGGAGGGTGCATATTACGTCCTTTCTGTATGCATTGCACTGATTTCTGGTTTATTACAGAATTCATTTTAAAATTTTGGTGCTTACCTGTAGAACTCTCAGCGGGTAAGCCCCTGAGCACCACCATATAGCCTGTCGGGCAGTTAGGTCTGGGCAATAGGGCCTCTTAGTCATTTCCTCTTACCTGGCTTAAGTTACATGGGGATTGTGCTTTTCAGTCCATTGCATCAAGGCTTTGGAATGGTCTTTAATTAGCGCTGCACACGGCTGAGTCAGTTGATGTTTTTAGTAAGTAACTTAAAACATTTTTGTTTAATCGGGGTTTTGAAAACAGCTGAGTAGTCTCTGCTTGGAGTTTTCTTTAGTTTGTTCTTGTTATTTTAATTTATTTTTTCTTTTTCTTTTTCTTGTTTTGTTATATTTGGATGCCACTTTTATGTGTTTTTCGTTGTACAGCACTTTGTGATGTTATTTATGTGAAAGTCACTTTTATAAATAAATTTTACTTATTTACTTGCATATTTACTTACACTCCTGAATGTGCAGAAAAGAGTGGCAAAGTCCTTTGCAACCATGAGACGATGGTTCTTAACATCAACCAGCAACCCTTTTTCACACAGGAAGTCCGCCCCCAGCAGCACCCAGTCCACCTTGACCAAGACAAAAGTCCAACTGTAACGATTACCACTGAAAGATAAGGTGGTGTGTCATGTGTCATAGGTGGGGATTTTAGTGTCATTAGCTGCCTCCCGAATGGGCCCTTCTCTCCCTGAAGCCACATCAATAGGCAATGCAGATAGCACACTCACTTGTGCACCAGTATCACACAGAAAAGGGCAGCCAGACTTGGAATCTGTTAAGTAGAGCAGTTGTCTTGTGGGGTCCGAGGAGACAGTGTTTGCAGGCCCAAGTGGGCTAAACCTACAAGGTAGACAGCATTTCTTCACTTTCTCGCCAAATCGGTATGGTAAAAACACAGGCCAGTTGTTGGGATCGAAGCAGGAGGAGGAGGAGAAGCGCTAGCCACAGTCTTGCTAAGAGGACTGATGAGGGTTGTAGAAGACAGACAGCATTGTGAAGCAGAGTGCAGGTTTTTGCCAACTCTCAGGAGTCAACAACGGAAACATTTGTCAAAGCAGTGTGCACTTGTTCGGTTGCAGAAACAATTCTCCAAATATGAAACAGTGCTTATGGCTTCCTAGCAAAGTCAACATGTGGTTTGCAGAGGGTTTTGTGTCTCTGAGGCCTGGCAGTGATTGTAGTCACTATGCCTGCTCTGACTCTATGAGACCATATGTCTCTAAAAGGTATGCCTTTAAGGTTGCATACTTGTTTGTATCTGGGGATTTTTAAGCAGACTCACCACCCTGGATGCTGTGGAACTGTTAAAGCTGCAATGACGTAGTAGTACCTTGTGTCATCTGCGATAATGTTGCGTAACGTGAACTATGCCTCTTCTTCGGCAAACCACACTGCGGCTTGTTGTTCACAAAATGCCAGCAGTCTTAATGCCACTGGATTGGCAGACATGTCTAACATAACTCTGGAATCATCTAAGAGCATTGGGGTCACCACTGCAGTGCCATGTGAGGGAAGAAAACACTACAGACAATGTTTTCTTGATGCAGGCAAAAGACTACTGAACTTTATTAAACATGACTCAAAACTACTGTATATATACAACTGTTGCTTCTCAACTCGTCACCCCACCTTCTCCCACACTGCAGTGCATGTAAATTATGTTCCTACAGTGGCACAGCGCCTCCAGCCACTACAGGGGTATCTGCTCGTAAGTTAGGTTCAAGCTGCTTAAATGGTAGCACTAAAGGTGCTAGCCAGATAGTGAAGGAAACAAAAACATTTCAGTCTGATCTTCAACCTGCATTTGACACTAGAAATAGTCCTCAGCAATCAGTAGAGACACAGCAGTTAGCTGAGGTTGCCAGAATTGCCAATTTATATCTGAAAAAAATCAAAAGTTGAAAACACTGGAATTGGAACAACTTTCAACTACAGAACAATTTGCAAAAGTGCCTTTGATTAATTAATCAGAAACGCTTGCCAGCCTGCCATGGGTACTTGATGCCTTTCTCCAATAAAGCTGTTATATCGATTAACTCTCCTATGCTGTCAACTGGCCCACTTCAACAATTAATTAATGGACTTACTGCTATTGCTGGGCTCCATGTATGTTAATAAGTATCAAACTACTTTGTTTCCCAGTCTATTTAAGAAAATTGGTGTTTTTAGGTGTACTCATTATGTTATTTATAATTTGTAAAGATTGTATTTGCATTTTACCTAAGAATCTGTCACAGCGCTCTGCGCCTGCACTCAGTATGCAAGAATATACTAAATTAATATCAGTTCTTTAATATAAAGGCAGCTGGCGAAAAAAATGTGGGCGGGGGAGTAGTTTTTGGGGGGTCAAAGTGAAGCAGCACTTATCTATTATATAGTGCCTTTCACAGCTATCTATTATATAATACCTTTCCCAAGCTCTTGTGGTCCTCATCTGTCATGATTTAGGCTGAAAACAGATGCTTTGTAGCCTTTTCCTTTAAGAGGAGTCATATTGTATGCTGCTGTCATCGTCACGCCCTTCATTTCTAGGGGTGCAGTCTGAGTATGACATCCTGGGTATGACGTTAAACTGCATCCGGCCCTGCAAGCGGTCCTCCGACTTGCAGGGAAATCATGAGGGTTGGTGGCAGGAATGGCACTCCAACCACCATAAAAAAACCTCACACAGCTCCGAGACAATAGAAAAGACTTCTTTTTGCTCTGCTGCAGCTGCCCATAGGAAGGCTGCTTGCATCATGAAGGGGATGGGGGAAAGCCCTCAGGAGCCCCATCCCTGGAAGAGTCGAAACTGTTGGAGAACTAATGGGGTCAGGTCTGTTGGGTATCAGAACTGGTGTGATGCTGAGGCGTTGCCCGCTGCAAAGCAGCACTCGGTTCCAATTTGAGATGGCCCATCCAGGTAGGTGCATGAAATGTCTTGTTTCTCCGGCAAGATGATCATCTTCCTCTGCTGTTGAAGGAGCTGCGTAAACTCTGCATTTCAGTGGCAGATCTCTCTGAGGAGTGCAGACCTGGGACTGGCCAGATCTCTGTACGTGGATACACCTTTTATTAGTCTGTTCGCTCTGATGGCTGTCATACTCGGGGAGTAGCTGTTGCTGTAGCGGATTGGCTTCTTCAGATGGTGTCCGAAGTCACTCCTTTCAATGAGCGTATTATGAGACTCAGATTACAGCACTCCCTGAGTGCCTTGACTGTTGTCTGTGTATTCTCTGACTGTGGTGAGTGATGTCTCGGTGAGGGAGACATTTTATTCACAACAGTGGTTGATGGTGCCCACGAGGTGACACTCCTCTGGTCATGGGTGGCTTCAGTACAGCCACTGGAACTCACTGGGCTGGCTATGAGGATTGTCTCAGTCCCCATGGATCTGGTGACCATGGTGAAAGTGGCTCCATGTTCATTGACTTTACAAAAGGTCAGGGGTTGCAAATCGCTGGATCCTGGTTCCAATGCCCTGAGCCTCATCATTGGACTTGGTACTCCAATGCTGGTGGTGCAGTGAAGGAAATTGATCACATCCTCATGGGCAGACGCTGGAGGCTGTTGCAAAACTGCAGGATATATAGAAGTGCACAGTTTTTGAATTCTGACCACAGACTTGTTGTTGCTACTCTTAGGATCCACCTTAGGTCCAGTAGGTTATGACGCAGTTTGTGTGAGGAACTTGTGGATTTGGGTGTGACTGCTGATCCTAATGTAATGAGGGAGACCTTCCATGACAAAACCCTGAAGGTTACTGAGGGTTGTGTTGGTGTTATCGGTGTTCCCAGAAGGAGGTGTTCGCCTGCATTCAGTATGCAAAAATATACTAAATTAATATCAGTTCTTTAATATAAAGGCAGCTGGCGAAAAAAATGTGGGCAGGGGAGCAGTTTTTGGGGGGTCAAAGTGAAGCAGCACTTATCTATTATATAGATAATCTATTATATCCAGGGAACCCTGGATATCATCGAGAGGAGTCGCAGTGCATGGCTCAGTGGCAACTCTGGTCTGTACCAGGAACTGAGAAGGACAGCTGCGAGGGCTCTAAGGGCAGATAAAGAGGTGTTTGTTAGAGGAATCTGTGAGCAAGTGAAACACCATCTGTGGTCTAGCGACCCACATCTTGCTTACAGAGGAATCGAAGCATTAAGCACATCCGAATCTGTTCCTCGGAATGTCACAGAAAGGGTGGCTGATGGAACGGTCATTATGGAATGCCCTGCAGTTGTGACCAGCTGGGCTGGCTACTTTGAGCAGCTGTTCAAAGTTGATCCTCCGGCTAGGATGTTGGATATCTCTGGGTCAACGATTCTTGAGGCTGATCCTCCAATTAGCTGTGAACCACCCAGTCTCAGTGAGATTGCACAGATGGTGAACCAGCTGAGGGGGCAAAAGGCCACAAGGATCTGTGGTATCTGGGGTGAACTTCTCCAGGCTGGTGGTAAGACTGTCCTCCTGGCAATGCAAGCAATCTTTGATTCTATTTGGTAGACTTGCATCATGCCAACTATCTGGAAAGGGAAGGGTGATCGCCTGGATTGAGGCAACTACAGGGGAATAACACTGCTCTTGGTGTGGGGTAAGGTCCTTGCTAGGGTCATCCTCAATAGGATCTGTGATCACTTGCTCACCTACCAGCAACCGTAACAGGCTGATTTTATGCCTAAGAAGTTTACCATCGACTGCATCCTGGCACTGAGGGTTCACTGAGTGCAAACGCGAATATCAGAAGAGTTTCTTTGCAGCCTGCCACAAACTCGAACAAGAGCCATAGCAAGGTTTGGGGTAGCCACCCGTATATTATTTCCTGGCTGCAAAATTGAAAACAAGTGATAGCGCTGGTGTGCACAAATTGGAGTCCAAAACCGAACTGAGGGGATAGGGGAAAGGTGGAGGCTTTTAAAAGCCAGTACAGGATGTGACATCCAAGGGGCTGAGACCAGAACGATCTCCTCAGTCTGTCAGTGGAGCAGGACAGTGACAGCAGTCTGTCGCTGAAGTTGCTCCTCTGTCTGGAGATGATACTGTTCAGTGGATGCAGTAGATTCTCCATGATTGACAGGAGCCTGCTCAGTGCCCGTCGCTCTGCCACAGATGTCAAACTGTCCAACTCCGTGCCTACAATAGAGCCTGTCTTCCTCACCAGTTTGTCCAGGCGTGAGGCGTCCTTCTTCTTTATGCTGCCTCCCCAGCACACCACCGCGTAGAAGAGGGCGCTCGCCACAACCGTCTGATAGAACATCTGCAGCATCTTATTGCAGATGTTGAAGGACGCTAGCCTTCTAAGGAAGTATAGTCGGCTCTGTCCTCTTGCACAGAGCATCAGTATTAGCAGTCCAGTCCAATTTATCATCCAGCTGCACTCCCAGGCATTTATAGGTCTGCACCCTCTGCACACAGTCACCTCTGATGATCACGGGGTCCATGAGGGGCCTGGTCCTCCTAAAATCCAACACCAGCTCCTTGGTTTTGCTTTTGCACGTGGCAGGACTCCGAGTTGTATTGGAAGTCCGATGTATATAGGCTGAAGAGGACCGGAGAAAGTACAATCCCCTGCGGCACTCCTGTGCTGCTGACCACAATGTCAGACCTGCTGTTCCCGAGACGCACATACTGAGGTCTGTCTGTAAGATAGGAATTGCCCTTATTCAAGCCCTTTAGCTGCATCTCATGCGCACGTGTGTGACAAGCCTTTGTCGATTTTCGTAAAGCGTTTGACTCAGTTGATCGAGCTGCCCTGTAGGACATCCTGAGGGTTCCCGGGATCCCCTCGAGGTTGCTGGATGATGAGTGAGTGGCTTCCAGTTCCGGATGAGAGTAGGCCTATGCTGTGTGCGATCTGGCTGCCACTTCTCACCAGTGTCTTTTTGCTCTGTTTTGCTTTGTTGCTGTTACTACATCCTCTGCCTTGCTCGTACTTGTATGTTTTATGGATGGATTCTCACTGGATTCATACTGGTCCTTTTGTAAAGTTTTATTCCTTTCGCTGCTTATATTCCACGAGCCCTCTCCTCTGTACTCTTCCTGAGCCAGCATGGTTGGTGAGTAAGTCTTTACTTTCTTAGTTGACTAGGATTAAGACTTTCTTAGCTGACTTTGTTTTCTGCTCAATTGGAGTTAGTTTATAGGTTCTGGCTAATGTGGTGGTAGCTGTTACTGCTTTTTCTGAAGATGATTACCTACTCTACAACACAATTATCAGCTTACCGTATACACTCCAGACTAGATACGGTGACTTGCGTTTTATGCATGGAGCATGGCATTGCTTGATGGCGATATTTACACTGCTCCTCTCAGCGTCATTTTAATATCACCTCTGCATCCGCCGACACTATTTCCACGATTTTTGTTTTCTCAAAAAGACAATCCGCAAGACGATGGAGTAGGCAGATGAATTGGCTGAGATACCTGCCGCAAAGGCCGGACTGGAGTAACCAAGGATTACAATCTGACGTAACTCTCCACTGTGTGCTCCTGAACTGCAGATCAGTAACTAATAAAACTACTTTCCTTAACGACTTATCAACTTCTAAAAAATTGGACATGTTGTTCCTTTTAGAAATGTGGCAAAATTCAGGTGATTACTTACAACTAAATCTGCTTACCCCCGCTGGTTACAGTTACCTTTCTAAACCCTGTCTGACAGGCAATGTTCCCTCTAAGGAGTAGCATATAGTGAGCAAAAAACATTGTTTATGAGCGACATTTTGTTTAAGCTAAAAATTTATGAGCACCAACTCCGACGGTCGGAGTGAGCGATCATGCGATAAGTACGAGCAACGCCGTCGGAATGAGTGATCGTGCGGGAAGTATGAGCGACGCTCTGAATTCGTGTGAGCGATCGCTCACGCGCTCAGCTTAGAGGGAACATTGCTGACAGGCCTAGGTGGTGGATTGGCGGTGGCTCAGTGTGATTGTCTTAAAGCAACCAGTGCTGATTTTCACAACATTACGTCTTTTGAATACGTGGTTGTTAAAATCACTGGAAAGGCTTCGCTTCACATTATTTTAATCTACAGACCTCCTAAGCTTCAGCTGGATTTTTTCTCTTAACTTTATGAAATACTCACTCTTGTCTGTGGCATGTCTACTGCTGTTATTTTACTTGGTGACCTTAATATTCATGTGGATTCTGACTGTCCATCTGCTTGTGAGCTACGTTCAGTACTGGATTGTTTCAGTTTTGTGCAGCATGTTGGTTTTTCAACCCATGCTAAGTGTTATATTCTGGATCTTGTATGTTCCACTGGTCTGCAGAATGTCTGTACATCCGGTAATGTTATTGGAATCTCCGATCACAAACTGATTGAATTTAGCTTCACTCATCCCCTCCCTAAAATAAGTCTAAAATCTAATATAACCTATCGTAATATCAAGAACATTGATCAGTTATCCTTCTCTATGTCTGTTGGTGCTTCCTGTCCCCATGATGTTTCTGGGTTGTCTTGCCCTATGCAGATTTTATCTCTGTATAATTCCACATTGTCACAAATTTTGGATCATTATGCATCTATTAAATCCTTGGTTGTTCCTACTACCCGGTCATCTCCATAGTTTACAGCAGAATTGCGTACCATGAAACAAACTGGTCGCAAACAACTTGGAAAGGCTCTGGAAGAAGACTGGTCTGACTGTTCACGCCCTGGCTTACATCGAACACTTGAAGGAATACAGTTCAAAGTACTATTCCACTCTTATTGACTTTGGTACTTGTCACCCTAGATGTCTTTTTAATACAGTTAACAGACTTTGTCAACCTGCTGTTAAAATTCCTTATTTCTCTGTTGAGCACTGTAATCTGTTTTTGGACTATTTTCAGTCAAACATTATGACCATAGGGCAGCACGGTGGCACAGTGGGTAGCGCTGCTGCCTCGCAGTTGGGAGACCGGGGGACCTGGGTTTGCTTCCCAGGTCCTCCCTGCGTGGAGTTTGCATGTTCTCCCCGTGTCTGCGTGGGTTTCCTCCGGGCGCTCCGGTTTCCTCCCACATTCCAAAGACATGCAGGTTAGGTGGATTGGTGATTCTAAATTGGCCCTAGTGTGTGCTTGGTGTGTGGGTGTGTTTGTGTGTGTCCTGCGGTGGGTTGGCACCCTGCCCAGGATTGGTTCCTGCCTTGTGCCCTGTGTTGGCTGGGATTGGCTCCGGCAGACCCCCGTGACCCTGTGTTCGGATTCAGCGGGTTGGGAAATGGATGGATGGATGGATTATGACCATATATCAAAGTTTCTCTACTAACCATTCCTCATCTCTGTTGACTGATTATACTTCTAAATCTACAGTTTATTTATCTAAATTTAACCCCACTACACCAACTTATATTGCTGAAGTAATATCTAAATTAAATCAATCTACCTGCCACCTAGATCCTGCCCCTACTTTACTGATTAAGGCTTGCACTGACAAACTTTCTGCCACCATTTCTCACTTTATCAACTGTAGTTTCCGCACTTGTGTTGTTCCAAGTAATTTAAACACTGCTGCTGTAACTCCTGTTTTTAAAAAAAACCATCTCAGATCCCTTACAGCTAAAATTTTATCGCCCAATTTCTAATCTTTCATTTATGACTAAGATCTTAGAAAAGGTTGTTGCTGCTCAACTCAATGATTATTTAAATTTGCATAACCTGCTTGAGCCTTTTCAGCCTGGATTCAGAGCCCTACATAGCACTGAAACTGCTTTAATTAAGGTAGCCAATGACTTACTTATAACCACAGATTCTTGGATGGCTGCTATTCTAATTCTTCTTGACTTGAGCACAGCATTTGATACAGTTAACCATAACATTTTACTGTCGCGACTTTCAGCTATTGGTATCTCTGGTGCTTCTCTTTCTTGGTTCACATCATTCCTTAGTGATCACCAGTATTACGTCTTCATTAGGAAATACAAATCTGCCACTACTTCATTCACACAAGGTATCCCTCAAGGGTCAGTTCTTGGTCCAATTCTCTTCAAACTGCTCCCATTAGGTGAGATTATTCGTCGGTATGGCCTGAGCTTCCACTGCTATGCCGATGACACACAACGTTATGTAAGTGTTGATGCAACTGCAACATCTTCACCTGTTGCGCTGACTGACTGCATTCGGGAAATCAATCATTGGATGACAGATCATTTTTTACAACTAAATCCTGATAAAACAGAAATCTTATTAGTTGGTACCAAATCTGTCCTCTCTATCCTTCGTGGGCTAAAAATTGACATTGATGTGATCCTGGTTCAACCCTCAGCATCAACCCATAATTTGGGTGCCATCTTTGATCAGCTTCTTACTTTCCAACCACACATTAGCTCAATAGTACAGACAGCCTTTTTTCATCTTTGCAACATTGCTCATCTGCATTCTTTCCTCAGTTTGAAAGATACTGAGACACTCATTCACGCTTTCATCACTACCCGTCTGGACTATTGCAATGCTTTGCTTTATGGCCTCCAGACTGAATATATCAACAGATTACAAAATGTTCAGAATCCTGGTGCTCGTTTACTTACACACACTAAAAAATCTGCTCACATCACACCTGTCCTCTATGTGTGATAGGCCCTAAAATTTGGAATTCTCTCCCACCCAGCCTTCGCGAGGAAAAATCTATTATTAATTTCAAATTTCTGTTAAAAACACATCTTTTCAATGAGTATTATTAATTTTTCATGTATGTAATTTCTACTGTTTTGTTAATATGTGTATTGAACTGTAAAGTGTATGAAAGGCGCTACATAAATAAAACTTGCAGAGTGGAGGCAGTACCTCTGTATTTTTCCCAGTTGATTCTGGGGTTTGTCAGGGGTGTATTTTTGCTCCTACTCTGTTTAATGCTTGTATTGACTGGGTGTTGGGCAAGGTCATGGGGTCCAACGGCTGTGGGGCATCTGTTGGTGAAGAAAGATTCACGGATCTTGACTTTGCTGATGATGCTGTGATCTTCGCAGAGTCAATGGAGGCTCTGATCAGGGCACTTGAGAGACTGAGTGAGGAGTCAAAGTGTCTGGGTTTGCGAGTGTCCTGGATAAAAACCAAGATCCAGGCCTTTAATGACCTCTTGGGCACAGACATCAGCAGTGTGTCTGTTTGCGAAGTGTTGACCTTGTCGAGAGGTTTACTTACCTTGGCAGTGACATTCATGTCTCTGGCGATTCTTCCTGTGAAGTCAGTAGATGGATTGGGAGAGCATGGGGGCTCATGAAGTTGCTGGAAAGGGTTGTGTGGCTCTCCCGATATCTATGCAAAAGGACGAAGGTCCAAGTCTTTAGAGTCCTGGTGCTTCCTGTCTTGCTATATGGTTGCGAGCCATGGACGCTATCCAGTGACCTGAGACAAAGACTGGACTCCTTTGGTACTGTGTCTCTCCGGAAAATCTTTGGGTACTGTTGGTTTGACTTTGTGTTGAATGAGCGATTGCTCATGGAGTCCCGAATGAGGCACATTACCTGCAGTATAAGGGAGCGTTAGCTATGGCACTACAGCCATGTGGTGCAATTCCCAGAGGGTGATCCAGCTCATAGGATCCTCATTGTTGGGGACCCAAGTGGCTGGACCAGGCCAAGAGGTCACCCACTTAACACCTGGCTGCGGCAGATTGAGGGTCATTTCCGAAGGGTGGGACTGGACCGCATGTGTGCCTGGGGGGTTGCTAACCGGGATCCCAAGCTGTTTCGTCATGTGGTGGGTGCGGCAATGCACTGTACCAGTGCATGCTCCCCAACTTGACTTGATTTGGTTTCCGGGGTTGTGACCTTGACTTAATCAAAAACATGCATTAAAAGTCAGCCTTTTGCTAGGAACTTTATCTGATCTGCATGCAAAATTCTTAATTTCATTTTGATCTTTTGTATATTTTCTCTTCTCGTATTGCCTGTTTTTAACTTATTGCCTGTTAATTGACTTTAATTTTGCCTCTCTTCTGGGTTAAGGTAGCTACAGATTATTTTTATTTTCTTTTGTTTTGCCTTTTGCCTGCTTCTCCTGGTTTACTCACAAAATCAGTTCTCCTGTTTTCCTGCTGAGATAGATATCATCATAGTGTCAATGCACATCTTGGCCTATCCAGTACCAGACACACAGGACAAACCCAGGCTAAAATGTATCATACCTTTTCCACCATGCTGACCAATCTGATGCCAGCTTTCCCATTTCTACTGTGCTCCAAAACATCAGTCTGTGACATCCACAGTCCCCTAATTCTTCCCATAACTTGCTCTATAGATGTAGAAAGTGCACCTACCACACAAATTTTATGCTACACCTATTTCTAAATTGCCCAATCCTCTGCCAACTTGCCCAGTTCCCCATTCCGCCAAAACCAACACCATATTGTCCACACGCCCACCTCCGTAATCATCCAATAACTTCTGTCTGTCCTATAACACATTCATAACATAAGTCCAATCCACATCTTCAAGAATATTTATTGTCATTTCATCCATATACAGTAGTACAGCATACAGTGAAACGAAACAACGTTCCTCCAGGACCATGGTGCAACATAGAACACAGGACAACGAAGAATCCATGACACATAACATAAAGACACATAATATATAACAAAGTGTATATATAACAAGGTGCATGTGAGGCAAATGTGCAAATATCTGCAACCATGTGCAACATTGCAGAGCAGAACATATATATCAGATATCAGATCGGTCCATGAGTGTTCAGGAATCTGACTGCTTGGGGGAAAAAACTGTTACACATTCTGGTGGTAAGGGCCCAAATGCTTCGGTACATTTTTCCCAATGGCAGAAATGTAAACAGTGAGTGTGAAGGGTGTGTTGGGTCATTCACAATGCTGGTGGCTTTGCGGATGCAGCATGTGGTGTAAATGTCCATGACGGGAGGAAGAGAGACATCGATGATCTTCTCAGCTGTCTTCATTATCTGTTGTAGGGCTTTACGATCCCTGACTGTGCAATTTCCAAACCAGACAGTGATACATGTGCTCAGGATGCTCTCTATGGTTCCTCTGTAGAAAGTTGTTAGAATAGCTGGTGGAAGATGGGCTTTTCTCAGCCTACGTAGGAAGTAGAGCCTCTGCTGGGCTTTCTTGGCTAAAGAGCTGGTGTTGTAGGACCAGGTGAGGTTCTCTGCCAGGTGGACATCCAGGAATCTGGTGCTAATGACGACCTCCACAGTTGAGCCGTCAATGTTCAGTGGAAGATGGTCACTCTTAATCTTCCTAAAGTCAATAATCATCTCCTTTGTTTTGTCTACATTCAGAGGCAGGTTATTGGCTTTACACCAGTCCGTTAACCTGCTGCACCTCCTCTCTGTATGCTGACTTATTGTTGTTGCTGATGAGACCCACCACAGTCATGTCATCGGCAAATTTTATGATGTGATTAGAGCTGTGCATTGCTGCACAGTCATGAGTCAGCAGTGTGAACAATAATGGACTGAGCACACAGCCTTGAGGGGCTTCAGTGCTCAGTGTGGTGGTTCTGGAGATGTTGTTTCCAATCCTGACTGACTGTGGTCTCTCAGTCAGGAAGTCCAGAATCTAGTTACAGAGGGAGGTGTTCAGTCCCAGCAGGCTCAGCTTTTCCGTCAGCTGCTGAGGAATAATCGTGTTGAATGCTGAGCTGAAGTCGATAAACAGCATTCGAACAAATGTATCCTTATTGTCCAGATGAGCGGGAGCCAGATGGAGAGTGGTGGCTATTGCTTCATCTGTTGAACAGTTCCAGCGATAAGCAAACTGCATGGGGTCCAGTGAGGGGGGCAGCACAGTTTTGATGTGCCTCATGACAAGCTTCTTGAAGCACTTCATGATAATGGGAGGGAGTGCAATGGGACGGCAGTCATTGAGGTTGGACACAACCACATGGTGGTGCTTTTGAAGCAGGTTGGGACAATGGTGGTGCTCAGGGAAATGTTGAAGATGTCAGTAAAAATGTGCCAGCTGGTCTGCACATTCCCTTAGTACTCTGCCAGGAATATTGTCTGGTCCTGCAGCCTTCCGTGGGTTGACTCTTCATAGAGTATTTCTCACATCGGCCACAGTCAGATTTATTCTGCCTCTGCAAATAGAGTGCCCAATCCTTGATAATTTCCACTGTTTTCCATAAATCCACATCATAGAGGGTGAGCCAAAGTGAAGTACCACATTTGTCAAGGTCATGGTGTGAGGTAGAGGCAGCCAAGTGGGTTGGGGTGGGGGTCCTTTGATGGGCGATGCCTTGTAGTTTTCAGTCTGCAACATGCCTTTGTCCAGTGTGCACCATGCTTTTGCTGAGGAAGTGTTCTTCAAAAACAACAAATCCATTATTACTACACAACGCGCCTTCTGAACATACTGTACTTCCACATTCCTCCTAAAGGTGACGTCCCAAATTGGAAACCAATTCTTCAGTGGGTGGCTAAATTTAGACAGACGGGTACAACATTAAACAGTAAATCTCCAGGCTGACCTCAGAATGTACGAATGCTTGAAAACAACCAAGCTGTAAAGGCATCAATTCTGCAGTCTCCTAGACGTTCAGCGTGCAAACATACTACTGCCTTAGGCATTTCCAACACGTCTTTGAGGAGTTTATCGTTCATCAAGATGTCATCATAATGTGTGGCGACGATGCACATTTCCATTTGAATGGTTGCGTAAATAGACAAAACTTTTGCTGATGGGCTGAAACCAACCCTTGTGAACTTCATTAGAGACCCCTACACAGTGAGTGTGTTATACTTTACCATTGTAGGTCCTTACCTTTTTGAGGAGGGGGGAGCAACAGTCACCATCACTTCAGAACGTTACATTGAAATGATAAAGAACTTTTTGTGGCCCCAACTGGAAGAAATGAATGTGGTAGTTGCCTGGTTTCAATAGGATGGAGCAGCAGCTCAAACGGTGCGGAGATCCATGCAAGTTTTGCAGGAGAAGTTTCCAGGGAAGCTGATCTCTCTGCGTGGTGAAGTTGGGTGGCCTTCACGTTTGCCTAATCTTGCTCCGTGTGATTTCTTCTTGTGGGGCTATCTCAAGTCGAAGGTATACACACACCAACCTCAAATCCATGAAGCCCCCAAGGATGCTATTTGCCACAAAATCGCCGTTATTCCCCTTGAAATGTCCGAACGAGTCATGGGAGTGTTCAGAAATCATCTTGAAGAGTGTATTGCCAATGATGGCCACCACCTTGAAGACATAGTATTTAAAACATAGTGAAAAAAATCTATTTTGTATACCCTTTCTTGTGTTAAAATGAAATTTATTTTTATCTTGTAGCTTTTTTTGTAGAATAAACATTTGAAATGTGGTACTTCTTTTTGGCTCACCCTGTATAATCACTAGTCCTGCTTCCCAGTTTATCATTTAACACAATCATAGAGTCATTCCCACAATAATTATATTCTACACTTCCTGTCAGTTTGCACGTTTGCCAGGCTTACCTCACCTGGGCACAAATTCACATTGTAATATCCACAGACCCTCATGTCTTAAAACATAACTTGGTACCCAACCTGTCTTGTGCTACATCCACAGGACAAGTCCAACCTAAATCTTATTCTGCCTTTATGATCAGGATGCCTATATTTCCTTGAACAAAGATTTTCCCACTTTTCCTTCAGGGCTGAAAATTTCTCATTTACTTTCTGATTAAACTGAATCATTTCACTAAGCATGCCAAAAGAAATTAGCCTAATACTATTGTCTAAATAATTTTTTACCAACCTTTTTTCTTTGATTACACACTTTTTGTAGCCAACATCATCCCAAGGCACACCACTATCTTACTAACTACAAGCACATCATATCTCATACATGTCCTCATCCGTCCAAAGAGGTGGGACCACTGGAGAAGCCAGTGAAAAAGCAGTTCTGAGATCATTGTTTGCAGACACGGCACTTTGTGACCACTCTACTGGCATCTCCCAGCTGCTTCGTCCCTTTGCCTGCCCCTCTCTGCCTCAGAGGCAACTCGTATGCCCACTATCCACTGGTCCTGTGAGACTCTCTGGCGACCACACACCCAGGCAGATGGACTCTAGCAGCCAGGAGATGCATCTGAAGTGATCGAAATGCTGTGTCTGCAACACAGCGATCATGGAGTTGCTTTTATGCCCTTTTCTCCAGGTAGACCTATCCTTCTTAGACAGATCTCGACCAACTGCGGAGCTGTTCCCTTTCAGGTTCAGACCCAAGTGTGCTACACTATCATTTCCACGACACACTTGGGTAGCTCTGGTTGAAAAACATTGCTCCAGATGACAGCAGCTACTTTCATGCTGCTTGCATTTTTCAGAGAGATGTTTTTCGGTCTCATACTCCCATTGTTGCCCACAATGCTTCTATACCGACACTTTGAAACAACAAACATGTAAAGGAAAAAAAAGGTATTGTTTACACCACATCCTGATAGCCAACTCCGTTTGTCATAACGAGAGCTGGAAAAAGTCCATGTGTAAGCTTATCTTCGACTATTTGCCTGCTGCTGAATTCTTAAGTCAGGCTGGTCCAGTCCAAGCTCTTTTATCTTCTCTTTTTCTTCAAGTGAATGATTTATGAAGTGGTGTTTCATTTAAGAAATAACCAAATTTTCTTTGATTTCTGATGCTCCACTTGGAGTTGCCATCTCCATAAAGCTGCGCTCGCTTATCTGTAGTTACATTGATGGCAGGTGTGAACTGTGAAACATTGATGCCAACATGACATATTGCGTCAATGACTGTCCAATCACATTAGATTAAAAAAACCTAAAACAGCACTAATTCGCTGTCAGTAAATGTGGGAGTGTCTGGGGCACAGAGAGCTGCGTCCCCAGAAAAACCTGAAAGCAACCAATTAAAGGGCAGCTTCAGATCACCTGCTTGCCAAAAAATGAAGGACTTACATACATACGCCCTTCACTTAGGAAAGTACAGTTTTTAAAATATTTGGAAGGGGCAGCGCCCCACCATCACGCATTACAAACCACCACTGTTGAATTGTCCCCACACTAGGGTGGCTCAGCTCCTCTGATTCTTACCTCAAAAAGGGCATTTGAGAAAATCAAGGGTGGTTAAAAGGTCAGTTTTCAATATTTTAATTTTATATTCTGAAGTTTAAAAAATAAAAGTATAGTTTAAACTGACCATTTTTGTCACAAATTATCATTGTAGGCATTATTTCCAGTAAAGAGCATAAATATCACAAATTAGCCATTACTATCAGAGTTATAAATATTTGCAGTTTGATGTACGCTGGAATTTGTCTTAAAGCTTTTCTCAGAATATTGAAAATCTTGAAATGCTGCTATTATTTATATAGCTCATAATTCTGTTTATTAACTAAAGTTTTATGCAAGTACAACAACAAATTTCACCTAACAATGATCTGGAAATACTTCATTAATTGAATTGTTATATTTGCATAGAGCATACTTTGAATTACACCAGCAGATAAAATGTTTGATTATGACATTAAGATTTTGCAAAATCCTCATAGTTTCAATAAGGGACAGAAAACTATTCCTGGAAACTTCCCTTCATATAAAAATGTCACAATTGATAGCTAAGCCAGATCAAAGCTCATAATTTTTTTAAGAATGAGAAACACGGCCCAAGAGATACAGTATGTATGCCTCTAAAGGTAGTGCAAGAAAATATTAGTTTAAGGGTCCCGTCATTTTTGTCCGTGCTGTTTTCATTTGTGTTATTAAAAAATTTCTGTCGAAACAAAACTCTAAAGCAAAGACTGACTTTTGTTTAAATACGAAATAAACAAGAGTGGGTGCTAATCACTTTTGTTAGTTTCAAGTTATTTCAGAGACAAACATATTTATCCATGTCTATTATATGATATAGCACTATATGATAGATAGATAGATAGATAGATAGATAGATAGATAGATAGATAGATAGATAGATAGATAGATAGATAGATAGATAGATAAGCTTTTTTCTTAAAAATAAAGAGAAGCGCCACAATAACAAAGGTTTGGGGACTGTCCCCATATAATGTCTGTAGGACAAGAAAAAAACACAAAAAGACTGTTTTGCATTGATCAAAAGTATACATATCACAGATGATGAATGGTACATGAGAAAATGGTGTTTTTATACAGAGGACAAAATGGAGACGGGAAATGAGTTGGTGGGATATGACGTCGAAGCTGTGGGACGAATACAACATCATCAACATAGGACCAGAAGTGATGTCATCAAAATGAGTCGGAGGTGTCGTCATGAGGAAGTGCTGGAGGTATTGTCATTGTATGCGCCGGGAGTGACGTCTTGGCGGCCATCTTAGAACCCGGAAGTAAGTGCTCTATTTTTCTTCGCATTTCCTGATGAGAAGAATGAGAGAGTCAGGTTAGTACCGTATGTTAACCCTTTGTCTCGCGATGTTTCACTCACCTTTAGGATTTTTGACTGCCTCCTAAGTGCATGTGTGACAATAGATAGATAGATAGATAGATAGATAGATAGATAGTGAAAGGCACGATAGATAGATAGATAGATAGATAGATAGATAGATAGATAGATAGATAGATAGATAGATAGATAGACACCACCATAAGTTTTTATCACACTCAGAACAAAATCACAAAGATTACAGAGAATGTTTTTATACGAGTGAATGTGTTTTACGAATGCCTGTCCATTCATAGAGGCCAACCACTTTTGGTGAATCTCACATTCACAATATAAAATTATGGTAGCTACACAGTTGTTGGTATCACGAAGCCACAAGCTGTTTACTATTTAGATTTATTTATTACATCATATCTTACTAACTGCATACATTAAGACTGCAGCTACTGGAAAAATACACAAGGTTATAAAAGTGCTGAAATGTCTGTTGCCTTGTTTGACCTGTAGGGAGAAGCCAATTCCAGGGAGAACTTCACAAATAAATAAAAAGAAGTGCAATAAGAAAAAGACAAAGTCTAAACTCTGTGCACTCCAGGTGTCTGTCAGAGACAAGGCCTAGAGTAACTCAAACACGTATAACAGCCACCTCACACACACACACACACACCTCCTGACTTTATAAAGGTTGATGATCAACAAATTATCAACTGTAAGTTTCAATTGCTTTATTCAGTTTCACAGTCTTCTAATTCCTTTTTTTAAGCTCATACTGACCAGGAAAGCCATTTCATTATAAGATACAGTATGCAGGTTATTTGATCAATTTTTTAATGTAGTGTCTTTTTGTAATAGACACAATCCCAATGTGCTTTTTAAGTAATGATCTATATTATAATAATTTTTTTGTATTTTTTATGAAGGAAAAACATGTAGGTTATATGGCTTGTCACTGTGACCTGGCCTCCCTGTTATTTAGAACATTAGAACAATTGTGATGAGAACAGGCCATTCAGCCTAACAAGCTCATCCATCCAAATCATTAAGATTGTTGAAAATAACATCAAGTCGAGATCTGAAGATTCCTAAAGTCCTGCTCTCCACCACACTACCTGGTCATATGTACCATGTGTCTGTGGGTCTTTCATGAAGAAAAGCTTTATAACATTTCATTACCCTTAACAAGTTTCCAACCGTGTTCTCCTTCAGAATGTAATGGCAGTTGATTATTCACTTACCTCAATTGCCCAGCTGGTAATGTATACTAGCCATTGTACTTAATCAATATAAGACAGGAAGTAGAGGCATTCTGGATGGAAGTAAAGAAACTTTATTTGTAATTATACCTTTACCCATAACTGCAACTTGAATGGTTTATTAAAAGCGCACTCCACTTGGAGCCATAAACACATAGGATGCACTGTACTAATTTCCTTCATAATTTTAAACACTTCACTTGTGTGACCTTTGAATCTCAGTTTGATTAAACTAAAAATGTTCATCTCCTTCAATTTCTCCTCATAGGTTCAGTGTTTTGGACTCTTTGTCCCACCTCAGCACTTCCTTTGATATGCAGTCCTTCTTCTATCATGAAATGTCATTTTGGAGAGTTATATCTTAGTAGCTACTGTTATATTTTTTATAGTTTTTCTATTGATCCTTCTTTCCACTTATTTAGTTTTTTCATTTTTTTAATAGAATATCATTATTTTTGGTCTTCATTCAACATTTCCTAGGTGTCTCGTAATCCCCAAAAATTCAGTTTTCCTACACATTATAAGTCTTTGCGTTTGTGTGAATTTTTGTATTTTTACACAATATCAATCTAAGCCAAACTAGGATTTCTATTGTCTAAACTATTAACCACGTGTTCTTCTCTCACTCTTTTTTTGTTGTTAGTTAAGATGAAGTCTAGGTAGGCATGTTGGGTTTGAGACAGAGTGGTGGACCAGTCATTTACCTTGGTCTTCATTTTAATTTATACTTTCACATTTCCAAGGAGGGTGTCCCAGTTACTGTTTGGCAAACTGAAATCTCCAATAATTATCACATGTTCTTGGTTGTATGTATGTCTTATTAAATAACAAATTACTGTTTGAAGCCCTTTGGATGACCTGCCTACTCGCAACATTCTGATATACGAGGTGAGACACAAAAATAATGGGACTAGGCTTGGGGCTTTCCTGGAAAACCGTCTGGAGGTCTGCCGAACGTGAATCATAGAACTATATCCCCTCCTACATGCCCTCTCAAACCGCCAACCAGCTAGGTATATCTGTGAATAGCCCAGTCAGTAGTTGCACATCAATCGCTACATGAGTTACCGTGATAATGTCAGGTGAAAAAATCGAACAGCGAATCAACATCAAATTTCTCGTGAATTTTCTCTTTTTCTGTAAAACACTTTTTGACTGACAAAAACATTCCTGTCCTCGCTCATCCTACCTATTCGCCCGATTTAGCTCCCTGTGATTTTTACTTGTTCCTGAAAATTACAAGTGACCTGAAGGGAACACATTTTTCTTCAATGGATGAAGTGAAGACAGAAACGGCAAGTCTGTTGAACAGCCTCAATGGAAGATATGTATGGAACTCTGTAGAGATCACGAGGAGGAGTATATAGAAGGTGACAATGTTTAGAATGCTGTAATTCATCAATAAATATTGTTTTTACTAATCCAGTTATTTTTATGTCTCATCTCATACTCCCTTCTTCTGTGTTGATCTTTTTCACATTAATTTTAGTCTGGGAACCACTCTCAGCCTGCATAATAATTTACTCTAGTTTCAACAAAAAAGATAACAGTGGTGTGTCTTTCATTTCCTAGGAACATCTGAGTACTGCGGTGTTTTCCAAACAAAGATTTTAGTGAAGCAGTATTTAGTTGTATGAAATTAAATCAAATGTGAAAAACTGGCTGTGCAAAAATTTGGGTCCCCTTGTAATTTTGCTGATTTGAATGCATGTAACTGCTCAGTTCTGATTACTTATAACACCAAATTGGTTGGATTAGCTCGTTAAGCCTTGAACTTCATGGACAGGTGTGTCCAGTCATGAGAACAGGTATTTAAGGTGGTCAATTGCAAGTTGTGCTTCCCTTTGACTCTCCTCTGAAGAGTGACAGCATGGGATCCTCAAAGCAACTCTCAAAAGATCTAAAAACAAAGATTGTTCAGTCTCATGGTTTAGGGGAAGGCTACAAAAAGCTATCTCTGAGGTTTAAACTGTCAGTTTCAACTGTAAGGAATGGAATCAGGAAATGGAAGACCACAGGCACAGTTGCTGTTAAACCCAGCAGGTCTGGCAGGCCAAGAAAAATACAGGAGTGGCATATGCGCAGGATTGTGAGAATGGTTACAGACAACCCACAGATCACCTCCAAAGACCTGCAAGAACATCTTGCTGCAGATTGTGTATCTGTACATCGTTCTACAAATCAGCGCAATTTGCACAAATCCCTTTCTGCACTCACGCCACAAACACAGTCGCTTGTTATATGCAAATGCTCATTTAGACAAGCCAGATTCATTTTGGAACAAAGTGCTTTGGACAAAAATTGAGTTATTTGGTCATAACAAAAAGAGCTTTGCATGGCAGAAGAACAACACCGCATTCCAAGAAAAACACCTGCTACCTACTGTCAAATTTGGTGGAGGTTCCATCATGCTGTGGGGCTGTGTGGCTAATTCAGGGACTGGGCCCTTGTTAAAGTCGAGGGTCGGATGAATTCAACACAATATCAACAAATTCTTCAGGATAATGTTCAAGCATCAGTCACAAAGTTGAAGTTATGCAGGGGTTGAATATTCCAACAAGACAATGACCCAAAACACAGTTAGAAATCTACAAAGCCATTCATGCAGAAGGAGAAGTACAATGTTCTGGAATGGCTGTCACAGTCCCTTGACTTGAATATCATCGAAAATCTATGGGATGATTTGAAGCAGGCTGTCCATGCTCGGCAGCCATCAAATCTAACTGAACTGGAGAGATTTTTATTGAAGAATGGTCAAAAATACCTCCATCCAGAATCCAGACACTCATCAAAGGCTATAGGAGGCGTCTAGAGGCCGTTATATTTGCAAAAGGAGACTCAACTAAGTATTGATGTAATATCTCTGTTGGGGTGCCCGGATTTATGCACCTATCTAATTTTGTTATGATGCATATTGCATATTTTCTGTTAATCCAATAAACTTAATGCCACTGCTGAAATACTACTGTTTCCATAAGGCATGTCATATATTAAAAGGAAGTTGCTACTTTGAAAGCTCAGCCAATGAGAAACAAAAATCCAAAGAATTAAGAGGGGTTCCCAAACTTTTTCATATGACTGTATAGCACTACAGTTTTCTTTTCTAACTTGTCTGTATTTCCTGTACGCATACTTCCACTGATGTTATTTTCCTGTTTTATTTTCATTTAGCTATGACTCTGGAACTCCAATTATATCATAATGCCAAATCCACATAAGAACATAAGAAATGTGACAGACAAAGGGAGACCATTCAGTCCATCAATCTAATTTGTATAGCTAATAGGTAAGCTGTCCCAATATCTCATCTGAATACTTCTTGACAGTTGTCACGTTTCCCACAATCTGACTTCAGTCCTAAATGCAAATCCACCTAGCATTAAGTTGCAAGAATTCTGGTAGATCTACTTTATCTGTGCCTTTGAGCATTTAGAAGACCTGGATTAGGTCCCCAAGTACAATGTAACTTCTGACACATTTTTTTTTTTCTAATACTATTTGATAGTGATAAATGAAACAATTTGCACAAAATTAAATTCAAAGTGAAACATTATTTTTTTCACAAAAAATGTGTTTTGCAACTGGCGAAATTTGTGCTGTTAGCACATATATTTTTATCTATGAGCAACAGAATCTGAAAATGTATTCCAGTGAATGGCGCAGAAAAGGCGTTGCAGCTGAAGAGCACTTATCTGCAAGCACTTCTCTGATGCTAAAATCAATTGGCCTGGGTGCGTATCCAGCGGCGAGTCCCCTGGTTGGATCAGTTTATAGAACTGGGAAGCGGAAGGCAGGCATTGCATGAGGCCGATGACAAAAAGGTGGAGAACGTGCATTGAGACAGGGCTGATGCCCCAAATGATTGAATGCAAGTTTTGCTGCCCCAATATATGTCCATACTATGCATGAATCAATACACTTAACACACTTACAGTAAGTATTGGAGACAGGCTTCATAATACAATATGACCATGATACAGTACCTCCTCAGAACAACAAGCTAAACAATACATTAAAAATATTATTTTGACTGCTCATAAGAATGCAGCAGAACTGTAGTTCTGAGATATTCCAAAGATTCAACATTACTTGCCCAGAGAGTTTGGACACGTCATTGTTGTCATCGTGTATATTCCTCCTCAGGCGGACGTGGAGATAGCGAGTGACATCATCTATTCTGCTGTTGCTAAGTTACAAACGCAGCACCCTGAGGCACTTGCGCTAATCGCTGGAGACTTTAACCATGTGACGCTGGACAAAACATTACCTGCATTCTCCCAGTATGTGGACTGCAACACCCGGGGAAATAGGACTATTGATTTACTGTATGCAAACGTTAAAGATGCATACAGTGCCACCCCGCTGCCTGCGCTTGGGAAAGGAGATCATAACCTGGTTCTGCTTCAGCCTCACTACAAACCAAAAGTGAGAGTCCTACCTGTAACCAAACGATCATTCAGGAAGTGGACCCCAGAGGCTGAGAATGCTCTGAGACAATGTTTTGGAACTACAGACTGGGATATCCTGCAGGGATCACATAGTGAGAACATTGAGGAGGTTGTTCAATAGTGAAACATTTTCTGTTTGTAGGGTGTTTCTAAATTCTTGATGGAAGAAAAAAACGCAAATCATCTGGACTGGTACTTTGTTAGCACTGCAGGATTTTTTTTTTCTTATTCCAAGTTTGTGGTCATTTTTAGTATTTTGCTTGTGGTTATCGTTCTGTGTCTTTTGTTGTTTGAAGCATGGTGGCACAGCGGTTAGTACTGCTGCCTCACAGCTCAAGTCACAATTCTGGCCTCACAGCTCAAGTCACAATTCTGGCCACATTAATCAGTCCAGACTTGTTGGCAGATGTGTCCCTAGCCCTCAGGGATAATCCTCTCCAAACTAATTTAGCTCCTCCTTCCCACTGACCTCAATGCATTTCATTGAGTTCGGCGAAGTTCCTGTGAATTTCTGTGGCTTTGCCAAATTCAGAGTAAAGTGAACTCTGTGGGGCTTGCTCATCACTGCTTAACAGTAAAGCTTTCAAAACCCTCTTGTTCAAATCAAGACTTCATTGATGCCTTATGGTTGAATGTTTATCTTAAGCTTTAAGACTCTCAGGAAAAATAACAGATTTGATGTTAATCTTAAAATTGTTTCAGAACGCAGAATTGTTTTAAAAAAGTATTAAATACAAAAGGCTTTCTCTAAGGATGTATCAGTTCAGTTTAAATGAATGTAAATCAAGGCATGTTATGCTCATACTATACAATGCATATGTGAGACTGTATCTGGTGTTTTGTGGGCAGTTCTGGTCACCATGCTGCAAGAAAGACATAGTAGCACTTTGACGCTGTGCAGAGGAGAGCAATCAAGTGCATCCCAGGACTTAAAACCATGTGACACACTCAAGAGAATCAAACCTGTTAAGTCTCGAGCTGAAGAGACTGCATGGTGACCCAATCCAGGTCTTCAAAGTTCTTAAAGGTATTAATAAAGTAGATCCAGCAGAATTCTTTCAACTAAAAGGTGAATCACATACTTGAAGACAACTGTGGAAACTAAGGGGAAGTGCATTTAGGATTAGAGCTAGGAAGAACTTCTTTACACAAAGAATTGTGGGAATTTGGAACAAGTCATATTTCAAAGTTCTTTAGGTAAGGATTGTCTGTTAAAAAGATTGGACATATTTTGGTCTGTGATGATGAATCTGATATTAGTCTTAAAAAAGACTAACAAGAAACCTTTAACTTTAAGACACTCAAGTCTGGTAAATACCTGTATCCATTGCTAATGCAAGTTTAAGATGCAGCTAATCTGATTTGAACTAAAGCTTCAAGAGGACTCTCTGGATCCACCATTGCCAGTGAGATCTAGGTTACTACTTGTACTTGTGAAGTACAAGTTATAAATAGTAAATAGCACATGTTAACATTATTTCTTTTAAAAAAGTGATTTAAAATAAAATTGATCTGTGTACATTATTGGCAAACTTACTTCTTTCACTGCAAGCATTAACCTAGATCTTAAGGGTGTTAAGAGTTAACAATTATCAGAAGTGTTAAAATGTACTTTTTGTGCTTGGAAGCACTGACAGGGACTTCACTTTAAATAGTTTTGAACTGTTTTCTGATGCAAATAAATCAAGGTAAAATGTTCAGATTTGATTAAAGAAATTAAGTGTGTATATACAGTACACATGGATGTCTTATAGACTGTATGATCATCCATGCAATGACTGTGTGAACAGTGATTATTTTATTTGAGTAGGTAGCATTACATTTTTAAAGACAGATTCTAAAGTACAGTCAGACATGTAAATAAGTGTGCATATACAGTACGCGTGGACATCTTAGAGTTAGAATGTTCGATCATCCATGAAATGGCTACGTGAACATCGATTGCTTTATTATTATATTTTTAAAGAGAGATTCTAAAGTAGAGTCAGACTTGTAGTGGTGGTAAAAGTAAAGGCACAGGAGATCAACTTGAAGAAGGTAGATTTCCCTTGATGATGAGTCTTTGCTTTATTTCCTCAGAACACACACATCGAATAATGCAGCAGCACTCAGATATTAAACCTTTGGAATGCACACATGGCAAAGTGAGATGGCTACTCTTTTCACCATATATTCAAATATTTTTTGCAAGATGTCATCAAGTACATAATGCACTAGTATGACCACATCTGGAGTATCGTGTGCAGTTCTGGTCTCCACAGTACAAGAAAGACATAGCAGCAGTCGAGGCTGTGCAGAAGAGAACAAACAGGTGCCTCCCAGGACTTAAGGACATGTTCTACTTGACAGGCTCCGAGAATTAAACCTGCTTATTTTTGGGCAGAGGAGACTGCGTGGAGACCTAGTCCATGTCTTTAAAATCCTCAAACACCTCCTTGATAACGAAGAATACTTTTAGCTTAAGCCTTTAAGAAGAATGCGGATGAGATGTTGGGACAGCTTAGCTATCAGTAAAACAAATAGCTTAATGGACAGAATGGTGAAATTTCTTATGTTCTTATTTTTGTATTGTTCTCTTCACTAAGTACAGGCTCAGAGCATGCTAAATAATTTTCAAGTAGAACATAAATTACAAAAATTTTTTTTTTACAAAAGCCATATTTGGCAAACCACAAAGTAAAACAAAAGCAATTTCAAACTGGTAAACATAAAATCAGGGATGCCCTCTCGTCAAAGAGCCAAACTGATCCACATCTTGGAGGTATAGCTTAGGGCTTGCAGGCCCAATTTAAGGAGGACACGGTGAATGAGATGCATGCAGCCCTGCAGTGGGGCTTAACTGTTTGCCTCTTCTGCCTACAAAATAGAGGGTGCCGTTTCCACCTTTTTTTGCTCCACAACTCACTCAGAGGGACAAAATATAATAAGGTTGTCAATATGGAGCAGAAGGTAAGGTCAGCACACATGTGTGCTTTAACCTTTTCTTTGATTTTCAGCTGCCTAATGTCAATAAACAAAGATTGCCAACTGGTCTGGTTGTTTGTTTTTTTCTGCAGGGTGCCTGCTGCCACCTGACAGACTGAGGGCTAACAATTGGCGTTCCATCGGTTCTACTGAACCGCACCCTTAGCAAGGACATATTAACATACTCCCCTTCAACCTTCAGATGGTAGCCCCACCTTTTCTCGACAGGGAGGATCAGGCTTTCCTGGCACCAGTTGATAATATTTCTTTAAGGAAGGCTGTTAAGGCCAGATGGCAATGAATAAAAGGAAATTAAAAACTCCAAACAATGTGAACACTGGAGCGTTTAGAACCACCTTGGGCAGTCCACAGATCCTCCGAGAGCTGGCAAATGTCCCTGATCGTGATGGTATTTTTGTGATGATCCCATGCTGAGGTCTGCTCTGGGCAATTTCATTTCTCTTTTCTGCTATGAGGTCCCATTCCAAGGTGGCAGAAGATGTGGTGAGCACAAAAAGAGAAGAGGAATGAGTTTTTCACAGTTAAATGTTACCAAAGGCACAGACAGTACTGCAACATCAATGATTACACCAACAGGAGAAGTCCATTATGAAGTAACAGGCCTTCAATCTTACACTGGCAGCCAGATTCTGAAAAGTCCTACCATCTGAGGTTATCTTAATGCCACAAAGTTAAGGTGTTGACCTCTTTCACTTTTTTATTCCTCCCCATTATTTTATTTCTAATTTTGTCAAAACTGGAGAATGAAATCTGAAATTTAACAAATAAATACAGCTTTGAGTGAATTTTTATTTGCCAGTATTTGTCTGATTCTTTATCTTGAAAGCCCTATATGATTTCAACAAAGAAAAAGAATAATCATGAAGCTTATCTTCACTACTAGACTGTTGTAATGCACCTTGGTGTGGAATAGATAGATAGATAGATAGATACTTTATTAATCCCGATGGGAAATTCACATAGTGGGTCCGCTGGCGGTAAGCAGCGAGGGTTCAGTTTTTAAATAAATAAATAAATAAACAAATAGCTAGCTCAATCTCTGTGGGGGTGTAAGCCCACGAGGTTGGTGGGGTGATTGAGCGCACCTGCATGTAAGGGTGTGGTCTGCTTTGATTGTTTCATTGGCTTTCCGCAGTTTGTGATTGAGGTGCTGCTCCCACGTAGGCATAAGGGAGAGCCGGCACAGTAGGAGAGGAGTCATATGAAAAAACGAAAAGGCGGAGGTTAAAGGACAGTTCCTTGCCTTTGGATCTTAACTTCATTTTATGAACTATTAATTGGATTAATTTTTAACTTCCACAATCACTGTTTTATATTGGAGAATTTATTTACTGACGACATTTTGAGTACTGCACTTTGAACACTGTTTGGATTTGTTTAGCTTGTTTTAATAAATGCACTTTTTTTTTAATTTACCACTTGCTGTAAATGTGTGTCCTCATTTGCCCGGCTCATCCCTTGGTTATGTTACAGGGAATGCGGGTTCAAGTGGTTCCCAAAAAGTCAGGTGGGAGCCTGGAGCCAACTTGCACCATCACACCTGGCCATACAGGTTGCGAAACAATAATATGCTGCCACCCTAGAGCGGCTCAAAAATCATTGAAAAGCGGGTGACCAACACTATATTGCCAAAAACTATTTCAAAAAGTACTAAAAAGACCTAGTCTTGCAGGGCCGGTTGTGTATTCCCAAACATGAATATATATCTGGCAACAACCAGTTAAAAAATTTGTAGCGAATAGCGGCAAAATCCAAAGCAAGAAAGGCTATACCGATAAAGCTCCATCCTAAAACACACCCCAATTTCTTGTCCGTGCACTAAACTTAACCACTCGAGTTCAGAGATGGCAAAAGAAAACGAAAATATGACTTGACACAAAAAGGAAAGAAATAGGTAAAACTGCTGTTATCCATTCAGGAGCCCAGTAGCAGAAGGTAACTGAAGCTTAATAATTAATTTGTAGGTTGTAATAACAGAGACAGACAGACAGACACATGGACCTCTGCAGCTACATGCATTAGAGAAACGATTCTGTCTGCTAGGATATCTTTCTGTCATTTTGACTATTGCACCACTATATGACATAACCACAGCAAATTGAGTTTAGATAAGCATCGTGGTCTACTTCTGTGTTAAAATGCTGCAGCTATATTCTGACATGGCATGTTTGCATTTCCAATTAGACAGTAATGTTAAATTCCTTCAGTTACTCATTTAGACGTGCACTCAGACTGTGGATGATATGTATCGTTAGGCAGATTTATTGATTCAGGTGTTTTGAGCACTGAAATCTGTGTTTCCTGTGACTCTTCGTTTTCAGCTCTCTTAGCGGCAGACCTTTTGACAGGGTGACACGCCCTTTATTTCCAATGCATATTTTACAGATCACATTTTCTCAAACATGGCTGCCAATTTTTTTCAAACTCACAGCGAGTCCTACACTATTGCAATGGTGAACAAGAGAGAGCACACACAGCATATCCAACAACATATCGCTCAATTGTACCACTCGTGCACCAATGTCTTTGAATGCCAATGTATAATCTAATGCTACAGAAGGTTTTTTTTTTGCTTGCAACAGGTTATGTTTATTTTTAACATGCATTTATATGTTTAATAGGATGTTTTACGAGACCTGTCGACTGCAGACAGTTCACTGTAATCGTGAGTTTGCTCTCTGTCAGAAAACCTTATTGAAAGCACAATTGCCTCTTTGCAGTTCAAAACCATCACCACAACTTTGAGTTCCACCTTCATGAGGTGTTGATTTGGTTTAGAAATGTGACACTCAGTAGGCTGTCTAGTTGTTTCCACCCACTTTTAAGCAAAATTCACTATTAGTGATCTCTAGACCTACTGTATATATTACATGTCTGGATTAAGTGAGACTAGAAATGACCCGACCCAAAAGGTGAATAAAAACAGAAACAAATTAATAGCAAGTAATAAAAAAGGAACGTATTTACAAAAGTCCCCTGCATTAGCATGAGATTTCCTAATAAACAATAATCACCTCAAAGCAAACAAAAGAATCATGCAAGTATGGCAACAATAAACTGTTCAAATAAAGGATAAAAGTCTTTAAGCTCCTTAGTGCTACATTTTTTTCTCTCAAAAACACATAAAAAGCATTGCATTTTTTGGCTTGAAAAATTACACTTTTAATAAATCTTCTCTTTCTACTGTAAAACATACAAAACAATAAAAGTACAAAGTCAGAAGTGTAAAAAGTATAATAATAATGTATACATACCGTCAAAATATGTCTTTTGTGTGGTATATTTCTGAATAGGAAAACTACTTAATTGTATGGTCATTTACCTGACTCTGTTCAGTATAACGGTTCATCTAAACAATTCTTTCTATTACGTCATCATCAAGAAATAACTTCAGGTAAGTAACTGGATCTTGACTGTGAACACTCACTTTTATTCTTGGCTGCCCCACACAATCAAAACGATGTGGTGCTGGTTTATTTGAAGCAGGGTCAACAGAAATCCAGACATGAGTGTCACTTTTGGATTCATCAGAATCACTTTCGGTGTCACTGGTTGTTTCAATTTAATTGCCTGCTGACAGATTCACATCCTCAACATCACAGCTTGTATCACCGCCAAGAGCGTGCAACACCTGGACTGCTGAAAAACATTTCTTACAAGACACCATTATGAAGCTAGGAGAAGATGCATCTACATTGTTGCCCAGCTAATGCTTGGGCCTGATGCTTATGTGAGACATGCCAATACCATCGCCCAAGTAACACTTGGGACTAAAGTTATTCACATTTTTACAGTCTGACTAATCCTTGGGTCTAACACTTCTGCGAGATGTGTCTATACAGCTGCCCGAGTGACACTCTGGACTAAAGCTTTTAGCACCGTCTTTATAGCCTGAGTGATGCTCAGATCTAATGCTAAGGAGGTAAAAGCATCCAGGCAGGATAACAAATGTAAATAACATAGTAAATGAATGGAAGGCATTGATAAGATGGCGCTCTTGAGGGGGTTTGCCAAATATATAATCAGTTAGTGTTACCAGTACATCTTCAGTTTCACCAGAACACTCAAATCTACCTATTATATAGGCATTATTTGGGTTCACCTGATGGTCCAGATGTTGGCAATCCACACCACTAAGTTGCTTTTTCCATGCCGCCAATCTCATTGTCACCTTCCTTTGTTCCTTTAGCCTCCCACCTCTTGGAAAGTCATTTGTTTGTAAAATTCCAGTGATTTCTTAGATGACTAATTTGTATTGATCCATTCCCAGACACATCCATGCATGATGTGCTTGCACAAATACAATTGAAGACAACGTTAAAGTTCCAAAAAGAAGTAAATAAGACAGACACAAATGACTGCAACTTGTAACTTATTTTTTTTTTTCAATTAAAAGAAAGCAGTGCTGTGCTTTAAATGTGACGGAGAACAGGTACGATATTTGTTATTCTTTCAACTACTTTCCTCACAAAAATAAGTGACCATAAAAGTAGGCCGTAACCTGTTTGTACAAGGTCTGGTTGCGGGCACTGATGATTTCATCAAGACTCTTATAAGAATACTCTTTTATATGTTACTTACCCCATGTAGTTGGTAGTGATGACCGAAAAAAATTTTAATCATCTGATTTCATTTGGAACAGATCTAACAAAGTTTATTACAGAGTAGATATCTATGGAGACCAATCCTGGACAACAAGAAAGAATATCAAAATGTCAAAAAATCTTACATGGCTCATCTAGCTCACAGACCTGCATATGTTTACTAAAATATTCTTAAATCACTTTCAGAAAATGCTTTTCTGAATGAATACAGATAACGCTCAGACACGAACAAGCATTTGAATTGAAGACCCCCAATCAATCTTGAGATGTACTCGTCTCTCATTGGGCGACTTTTGTTGATATTACATGAAGCACAATTCCACCAATGAACAAGCAGTTACTGGGCTGGACTCCTGGTGGGACTTCGGTTCAAATACTTGTTCCTATCTCAGCACACTCTGTTTTAGCTCACAACAAAATTTTAGTAACAATATTAAGTAAAAATTGTAAAACACAATATTTCAGTTAGTTACTAGATTCAGTTAGCAATATTTTAGTAAACATTACATCTGTATTAGAATGTTGTGAGCGTACGGCTGCTGGACTTTATATTTAAATTATGCAACACCAGTAATTAGATTTTTTCTATGGACATTTTGATACAATTTGCTGAAATTTCACATACTGATTTGTAGTAAAGGTGGCATCCTATGACAGTATCATGTTGGAAGTCACTGAGCTCTTCATTATGACCCAGTTTATTGCAAGTGTTTGTCAATAAAGATAACGTGGCTATGGGCTTGATGTTATACACCTGTTAACAATGGCTACAGCTGAAACACCACAATTCAGTAATATGGACTGGTGTCTGCACACTTTTGACCATACAATCAGGGCCGGATTTTCCTATACGCTAACTAGGCTTCAGCCTAGGGCCTCAAGATCAAGAGGGGCCGACATTCAAATTGTTAGCAAAATTTTATTATCTCTAATGTAATTTACAAACTTAAAAATGGAAGGTGAAAGGGCCTCATTAATATTTGATGTTTCTAAAATATCAAGAAACATTGTTTTCATCAAAGGACAGGCAAGCTTAACATTACAATTATAAATGTTGACAACAGGACAGTGAGAATCTAAATATCCATCTGTCTTCCTTTTTCCACTTGTGCAGTGTTTTGCCAGTAGTGTATAAAGTTTATTGAAATGTTACTACTTATTATATGGCTGACACATATATTCAAGGCGACTTACAACACCTGAGTTACAATTGGTTCCACTTCCATTTGCTTTTCCAATTGGAGCACAGACAGGAGAAGCGACTTGCTCCTGGTCACACTGTGTCAGTAGCAGGACTTGAACCCACAGCCTTAGGGTTCACAAAGCCTTCACATCTGCACAACTAATTTTTTCAAAAATACATTTGGGCAGCATGGCAGAACAGTGATTTTCATGGCTGCCTTTTAGCTCTGGAGACTTGGGTTCAATACACAACCAAGTCAATGCTTTAGCAGAGTTTGTTTGCCTGCATCCGTTTTCACTTTTAGTACAAGTCTGAAATTCTCAGTGGTGTGGCCATTAATTTAAATTCTCATTAAACAGACTAGGGATGAGTAAAGTTGAGGTTGAGCATAACTATGCCTGAAATGAACTGCCCTGCCACACATGGCTGGTTCGTGCATAGCGTCTGACATTACCAGCATACACTGCAGGTTCCCATGACCCTGTTGTTTAAAATGCGAGGCTATATAGAAGACACAATTTTAAAATTAGGTAGGTCAACTTAAATACTCATATTTACTTCATACCAGTCTGTAGAATATGAAAAACATACCTTCATACTGCTCTTGAAACCCATTTTAATGAAAAACAAAACGGCAAGACTGTACTTTCTATCAGAAAAATGCTGTGGGCTTCTGCATTTGATGGATTCCACAACTCTAAAGAACATGGAATAAAACGAAGAAACAAATGAAATAATGTAACAAACCGTAAAAAAGGACACATATATTCATAAAACTGCTTTTCTTTTAAATTTTTAAAATATTAAATCACAATACAAAGATGATGGAAATTACAACTTCAAAAAAAAAAAAAAAAGCATTCCCTCCAAGTCGAGTTTCCTGACCTCGATCAATCAAAATGTAACTGACCTTATCTTCTGTTTGTTTTGTGCTTTATTTAAAGCCATTGGCTTGAGAAAGATCACCTGCATGACAGATATTGGTTTTTATGAGCTAATCATTAATAATGTGCAGACCAGAGATACAGAAGAAACACGTGCCATTACTATAAAACACAGTGCCATGGAAAAATATCCTCGTCTCCGATTCCCCTTGTTTTTTCTCACTCATGACACTAGCTTCTGTTCTCCAAACTAAGTTTGTATCTTACAAAAGACCAAATGAGTAAGCACAGTATGTACAGTTTTTAAATGATCTTTTGATTAATTGAAGGAAAAAAGTTCACCAACACCTGTACTATCCATGTGTAGCAGTAATTGCCTCCTTAGTCACTCTGTCAACCAATGTACCAAATTTGAATGACAACAGGTTAATCTTACTACACAACCCAAACTTAATTTCTACTGGCCCTATTGAATCTAAATAAACCTTAAATAGTTGTCCAGAAGGTCTCAACCAGTAGCACACCATGCCTTGATGAAAAGAAATTCCACAGGACCCAAGAAAGAAAGTTGATGAAATACATCAGTCGGGAAAGGATAGCACAAGGTCAGGCCAGGCTGGGGAGCATGCACAGGTACAGCTCATTGCTGTAACCACCACATGACGAGACAGCACGGAATCCCGGGTTGGTAACCCTCAGACCGACACACGGTCCAGTCCCACCCTACGGAAATGACCATCTATCTGCCACAGCCAAGTGTTACATGGGCATCCCCTTGGCCTGGTCCAGCCACTCGGCTCCTCAATAATAAGCATCCTGCAAGCCGAATCACCCTCGGGGAATCGCACCACATGGCCGAAGTGCCATAACTGATGCTCCCTCACAATGCAAGTAATGTGCCTCATTCGGGACTCGCTTCGGAACCACTCACTCGACACAAAGTCAAACCAATGGTACCCAAGGATTCTCCAAAGAGACAACATATCAAAGGAGTCCAGTCTTTGTCTCAGGTCACACTATCTCTAAAACCCAGGACTCCAGCAAACGACTGGGAGAGCCATCATTTCCAAATGAAGAAATCTGAAGGGAAGAGTGGGTCAAAATTCCTCCACATTGATGTCAAAGACTGAGCTCCTGTTACCGGAAGCATTTGATTGCAGTTTTTGCTGCTGAAGTAGACACAACCAAGTATTAAAGAGATGTAATTAATTTTTCACAGGGGTTTACTGTACTTTTTTTCCTTCAGTTAATCCACATTTTAAACTGTGCATTGTGTTTACTCAGAGTGTCTTTTTATTATACTAAATGTGTTTGGAGATCAGAAATAATTGTTGCAAATAAGCAAAAATAGAAGAAATAAGGAAAAGGCAAATACTTTTTCACAACACTGTAAATTGGTGCATGTGGCATATTCGGTTTTGTTTTATAATACACCAAATGTCATGAATAAATGTTTAACTGGAGAGAAACAAACACATTTTTTTGCATACAATGTCATCCATAAGGTTTGGGACAAAGACGCATTTTCTTTGATGTAGCCCTCTGCTGCAAAGTTTAAAAATACAAATCACACAATTCAGATGTGATTAAAGTCCACATTGCAGACTTTCATTTAAGGTCACTTGTATACATTTCGGGCACACCATGTAGAGATGACAACATGTTTTCCACATGGTCCTCCCATTTCAGGGTGCCATAGTGTTTGGCACAATTGGCGTTACAGGGGTCTGGGATTCCTCAGGTGTGTTTCATTGCTTTATAAGATACCTAAAGCTTTCTTTAACACTTTGAAATCTGTGGTTGCCATGGTTCAACATGACTAAAAGTCACATAATGTGGCTTCGGTTTAACTGCCCTACAAAGCCCACAGTATAGCCCACCTTAATTTTTTTGCACAAACCCTTTCTTGCTGGCACTGTCATGGTGGTCAGCTTCAAATCAAGTGCAACTTCATGGATCATGATGCACAATAAAAAAAGATTCAGGAACAAGTGCTTTCAGGATGAGATATTTGATATTGTTTAATGAAACAAATCTTTCAAAGCGTGCCTCCTTTAACAGAATTTTTGAACAAGTGACGCACAAATAATAAGTACTGGCTTCTCTTCAGAGACACTGTCCTTGAAAACATTCCTCTAGTTGGTTTATACAGTATATTTCTAAAATGATGGGTATGAAATAAAACTGTCTGCAAAGTTGATGTGAAATTAAGAACAGTTTAAGAATGACCTGATCCAAAAACTATTATCAAAGCTGCTTAAACACAATCTGTTGCAACAGGACATTAACCTTGCGATCACATCCAATAGTCTGAAGACTCTGGAGAAAACACGTCAAGACAGCCGAACTGTGTGCAAGAAAAGCAAATGGAGTAGATCATATCACAGTGACCGGGTCATTTATGGGAGTGACCTTTTGGCATTTTGTGTGACCCAGAATTTTTTTTTTTTTTTTTTTTTTTTTAAGATTTTGTGGCATTTTAATGCTGTTACATGAAACTAAACATGACCAAGCCCCTCTTTTAAGCCTATTTATTATTAGAACACAAAACTAAATAAAACGAGTTGAAGTAAATTACATGATCTTTCAAAGCACATATATCTCAATGTTTTAAATTCTTCTCTTTATTCAACTTCACATATATAAATGTTAAGGAAAGTTGTGAAGATATAATCCAGATCTCCAGATGTGGCCTCACAAGTTTACGGATACCTATTTTATTTGCATTTTCACTCTAAGATTTTTTGGCCATATTGTCTAGTATGTGAAATAGACAAAATTTTCTGGTTGTAATGGTATTGTTTTTGCCTTCACAGAGACTGTCAGACACTAATTTAACATCGTCAAATTGACAGGCTCTAAATCCTTAGTTTTTTGGATTATATTGTACCATGCGGATTAAGCTTAAATTCAATGAATTTTTTTCACAAATGAAAATCTTTCAATTTTCTTTTCATGGTTCACAGGAAATGAAGGGAGGTAAGTGCTCAGGACTTCTTATCTTTCCTCCAAATCAGGGGTCTCCAATCACAGTCCTGAAGGGACGTAGTGGCTGCAGGTTTTTGTTCTAACCCGGTTGCTTAATTAGAAAGCAATTCTGCCAATAATTTAATTTCATGGCTTGTTAGTGCTTTAACTCTGCTATGTCAGGTCATTCTCATATCCTAGACTTTCTTCCCCTATCTAAGGATATCATCCAAATGATTTGAAGGCTAAAATGGACGAGCAATTCTCAATCATGCACTTTTTTCTCTTTACTTTCCTTCCAAGTATTTAATTAAACCAAATAATGCAAGATAAACACACACTGGCGTAAATGGTAACAAGCCAAATGGAGAAATGCTGGTCTCTTTTGTCATTCACATGTTATTGCTAATCAAAATCTTAATGAGCGAGACAACTAAAGTGAAGCAGAAGTGTTACTTGAGCAATTAGTGCTTCTTATTAAGCAATTGGGTTGGAGCAAAAACCTGCAGCCACTGCAGCCCTCCAGGACTGTGATTGGAGACCCCTGCTCTAAATAATGTAAATGAATTCAAGCATAGTGATTAGAAAATGTATGTATACTTGTCCCACATAACTTTCTGTATATGATCAAAAGACAGCATCATGCCCTCACTAAAACTAAAATGTAATGTAACTTAAAATTACATTATGCTACACAGTTACTTTATACTCTGGAGCTTAAACAGGAAATCAATAATGGCCCCTTTGGAATGACTACCCACACTATATGACTATCTTAGTAACAATGAAGAGCTGAACCTTAAGCCAATAGCACATTACATACCTTTTTTTGGGGGGCAGGGGGCCATATCAGACCTGACTGTGTAAGTTTATGCAACTAGAAATTGCTGGCCGTATCAAATTTTACGTCACTGGGTGACAACTTTTCAGCACAGTCTCTGACAATCTGACAACCAATACTATACTGCCTGATGGAGCTGGTGGCCGTACGCAAGGTTTACAGGTACAGTATGACAAACAGGTCAGCTTTTAACCTTTGCCCTCCCCATTCTGTCATGGTATGTAAAACATGAGATATCAGACAGATAAGCCTCTCTTAGGGTGGCACAGTGGTAGTGCTGCCGCCTCGCAGTAAGGAGACCTGGGTTCGCTTCCTGGGTCCTCCCTGCGTGGAGTTTGCATGTTCTCCCAGTGTCTGCGTGGGTTTCCTCTGGGTGCTCTGGTTTCTTCCCACAGTCCAAAGACATGCAGGTTAGGTGCACTGGCGATTCTAAATTGTCCCTAACGTGTGTGCGCCCTGTGGTGGGCTGGCACCCTGTGTTGGCTGGGATTGGCTCCAGCAGACCTCCGTGACCCTATAGTTAGGATGCGGGTTGATGGATGGATAAACCTCTCTTGTGTTTGTGGGGTCCAAAACACCAATGTTCCTTATGCTTCCCAGGTGCATTCTATATTTCATATTTCCATCTCATTCGCTCAGTCGTTTCTGGCTCTTGTACACACAGAGTCTGCATCAAAAACCTAAGACACAATAAAACCTCCTGGATTTTGTTTGGCGAAATCGCAGACTGACTGGACCGAGTCACTAGATATGTCAAACTATAGGACTGTCAGTCACCAGAACATGCAGCAACTGCCCCAGACTTGTCAAGATTATATAAATGAAGCCTATGACTAAACATTGCTGGTAAAGTCGTGCAATGTGACAGAGCCTTTTAAAGTATTTTTCACATTATGAAAACAAATTCACTGAAAAACAAAAAACTTAGGAAAGAGCACGAGTTACTCAGTGTTACACTTACAGAAACAGTCCTAAGATGAACGCAAAAATAACATACAAAAAAACAAATCTTAAAAGTTAAAAAAGTTTATTTATTAAACAAACTAGACAGCATTGTAATAAACACGCCAAAATATAATTAAGTGTGCATGTAAGGCACAGAGACTTGCAAAAATTCTTTAGCAGTTTGCAGTCCTGAAAACAAAATCTTATTTGTTTCAAATAATTTTACAGCAAGTTAGTGATTCACATATTAAATATGTAGACCCTAGACATACAAGAGAGGACAAGATGACAAAAAGAACGGAAGTCCCTTTTAACATTAGGAATACCTATGCTGTGTGGTATGAATCTGAAGACAAAGTGATTGTTAAGATGCAAAGCATTTCTAAGGGCTTGAATATATTAAATTGGTTAAACTGAAAAATCAAATTGATTTTGTATGGAACAGACCATAATTGTTTACTTAATAGAATGCAGTTGAAGTAGATAAGCAGAAAAACTCACTGCATAAATTAAAAAAAAAACAAAAACACACATAAATATATATCAAATTCATTAACTGGAATTTAACTCAAGATTTAGTTTTAATAATCAAATTCACAAACCATGACGTAGAAGAGAACACATTGTCATTTGTAAAACAGTAGCTCTTCCACATTCCTATAAAACACAAAGTACACATTTCAGATGTCATTTTATTTACATTCCATCTATTATAAATTATTATAATATAATATGTTTGGCAGGTCAATGTGTCCTAAATGTATCAAAAAAGAATAATGCTGCCATGTTTTAAATTGAATTAATGATTAATGGCCTATTTGGCTGCAAATTTACAACAGCAGCAGCAGGTTACATTTGACAGAAGTACAAAAAAAAAAGGATGAAAATACAATTGAAAAAACATTCTTTTTACCTTCTTTTAAAATCTAATTATATGTTACTGCAACATGACCCCACATCATTGCCAAAGAAATATTCCACTTTGACAGGTATCCAGTTGTCATGGTTATTATGATAAACAAACAAAAATGAATGAATGATAAAAGCTGCTCTTTCAACTAGGCGGTGCATTTGAAGCCATGTTTGCAAATAAGTTCTTATGATATTCCATTCTGTATACTTAAAAGGGCAAATAAAACATAATTGGAAATATGGGGGTGGATAGTATTGAAAGATTAGACTTCTTGAAAGAAGAAATGTGTTGTGCAATATTGCAAAATCACATGAAGAAGAGATGCTAATAAGAAATGTGTTGTTCACAATGCAATATTGCAAAATCACATGAAGAAGAGTGCTAATAAGATACATGGATAAATATGAAAATGGCACACTTTCACCACTGTCCAAGCATCTTTAATAAATTCCATATTAGCCTTCTGATTAATATTTAAAAAAAAAAAATTGTAGATAAGTTGGGAAGTAAATCTTTATAATAGCCAGTGATTAACCATGTAAATTACTCATTTTCATCAATTATTTCACCTGATGTGACCAGAGTTCTTTGGCGAAAACCATTCTCAGCTTTTACAAGCAGTGAACAAAGTGTTTAAACGCTGCCCCTTTTGCAATAAGATTTGTTTCTTTAATGATCAAAAAGCTTTCAGGTTACCAAGGATATGGCAGGCACACATCCTGAATGAAGTAAAACACTTCATGAAAAATAATCACACGGACTGGCACACCTTTGAGAGGAAAAAAAAAAAATAAACATCATGGGAGTTGTGACTTTAGTTTGCATTGCAGAAAAAGTTTAAACATTCTTAGGGACAAAATGGTATTATGCATACACATAGATAACTTATTAATCCCACATTTTTAATTCAACAAAAAATCAAAAAGTATACATTAAAAGTTGAGTATTTCTCAAGTTACTAGTAGCTCTTTAAATAAATCAATCAATACATATATTTATCTTTAGTTTTACATTAATTAATAAAAGGTGTGTCCAAACCACTAATGATGTAACTTGACCACTAATCCAAACAGCAGTGTTTGACTTCCTCAGCCACTGTACATAATTTACAAAGATGGCATTGTTGGGTTGATAGGGAGCAGCCAGGGAAAGAGATCCTATGTTTCACAGATTTGTAAGACATTATAAACAGATTTCAATTATTTCACGTAGTGGGGATAAAAATACTCCCATGATTTGAACACTCTGTCTGTACTGCTGAATTTGGAAAATATGGTCGTGTCTAACTTAAATCTTCAGTTAGATGTGCAGCTGGAAAAATGGAAATATAGCTGATGTCCACTTAATTGTATTTTTTAGGATTTGGATTTGGCCACAGCCAAACCAATGAGGCCTGCCAGTCCTGCCACACCTAGTCCAATCCCTCCAACAATCGCCATGCCAACCAGTCCATCTGTGAGCAAAACAGAAAAAAAAAAACAGATTAATAATAAATGGAACATATGCAAAATCAAAAAGTAATAAAAGGACTTGGAAGGATCAGATGGAAAGTTTAACATTAATTTTTCCTTTCTATAGTCTTAAATTTTTTATGAAGATAAGATAAGGTTAATGTATGATGATGTTGATATTTAGACTCAATTTTGCTGTATATAAAAAGTACATTATATTCTGATTTGAATTTCCTTTTAGTGGCTGCTTTCCTTTCACCCAGTTCATCCCAAACTAACTCAATGTGGTTTAAGTCTGGGGAATGTGCTGGCCATTCTCTGTTTTGAAGTGTACGTACTTGTTATTTTAAAATGTTCTGACAGAGCCTGGAGGTACAGTGCATCCGGAAAGTATTAACAACATGCGGAAAAAGTGATGCGCTGTGATGTTACAGCCTTATTCCAAAATGGATTAAATTCATTTTTTTTCCTCAGAATTCTACACACAACACCCCATAATGAAAATGTGAAAAAAGTTTACTTGAGGTTTTTGCAAAGTTATTAAAAATAAAAAAACTGATAAATCACATGTACATAAGTATTCACAGCCTTTGCTCAATACTTTGTCGATGCACCTTTGGCAGCAATTATAGCCTCAAGTCTTGTTGAATATGATGCCACAAGCTTGGCACACCTATCCTTGGCCAGTTTCGCCCATTCCTCTTTGCAGCACCTCTCAAGCTCCATCAGGTTGGATGGGAAGCGTCGGTGCACAGCCATTTTAAGATCTCTCCAGAGATGTTCAATCGGATTCAAGTCTGGGCCACTCAAGGACATTCACAGTGTTGTCCTGAAGCCACTCCTTTCATATCTTGGCTGTGTGCTTAGGGTCGTTGTCCTGCTGAAAGATGAACCGTCGCCCCAGTCTCAGGTCAAGAGCGCTCTGGAACAGGTTTTCATCCAGGATGTCTCTGTACATTGCTGCGGTCATCTTTCCCTTTATCCTGACTAGTCTCGCAGTCCCTGCCGCTGAAAAACATCCCCACAGCATGATGCTGCCAACACCATGCTTCACTGTAGGGATGGTATTGGCCTGGTGATGAGTGGTGCCTGGTTTCCTCCAAACCTGACGCCTGGCATTCACACCAAAGAGCTCAATCTTTGTCTCATCAGACCACGGAATTTTCTTTCTCATGGTCTGAGGGTCCTTCAGGTGCCCTTTGGCAAACTCCAGGCGGGCTGCCATGTGCCTTTTACTAAGGAGTGGCTTCCGTCTGGCCACTCTACCATACAGGCCTGATTGGTGGATTGCTGCAGAGATGGTTGTCCTTCTGGAAGGTTCTCCTCTCTCCACAGAGGACCTCTGGAGCTCTGACAGAGTGACCATCGGGTTCTTGGTCACCTCCCTGACTAAGGCCCTTCTCCCCCGATCGCTCAGTTTAGATGGCCGGCCAACTCTAGGAAGAGTCCTGGTGGTTTCGAACTTTTTCCACTTACGGATGATGGAGGCCACTGTGCTCATTCGGACCTTCAAAGCAGCAGAAATTTTTCTATAACCTTCCCCAGATTTGTGCCTTGAGACAATCCTGTCTTGGAGGTCTACAGACAATTCCTTTGACTTCATGCTTGGTTTGTGCTCTGACATGAACTGTCAACTGTGGGACCTTATATAGACAGGTGTGTGCCTTTCCAAATCATGTCCAAGCAACTGAATTTACCACAGGTGGACTCCAATGAAGCTGCAGAAACATCTCAAGGATGATCAGGGGAAACAGGATGCACCTTAGCTCAATTTTGAGCGTCATGGCAAAGGCTGTGAATGCTTATGTACATGTGCTTTCTCAACTTTGTTGTCATTATGGGGTGTTGTGTGTAGAATTCTGAGGAAAAAAATGAATTTAATCCATTTTGGAATAAGGCTGTAACATAACAAAATGTGGAAAAAGTGATGCACTGTGAATACTTTCCGGATGCACTGTATGTCGGGAGTCATTGTCTTGCTGTAGGATGAACCCTTGACCTACTAGATGTCTACCAGAAGAAAATGCATGGTGCTGCAAAATGCTGTGGTAATCGTTTTGAACAGAATGCTAGTCACTCTGTGACTGTCACCAACACTGCCTCCAGCAAAAGAAACCCAGACCATCACACAGTTGGTGTCAAACACTAAGGAACCATCCTTTCACCAACACGGTGGTGTACAAATACCCTGTGAGATGAATTGAAACATTTCAAATTTTGATTTATTGGTCTTTCTTTTGTCTAGTCTGCAGATATACAGCCGGTATTTCATGGCCCAGGCAAGCCTCTCTTATTTAATCCTTTAAGGAATGGCTTTCTTACTGCCACTTGCTGTGTCAAACCTGCAGCACAAAGTCTCATCATCACAGCAGAAACTGACATTTGCTTTTTTTGACTACTGTTAAGCTATGCTTGAAGCTGCTGTGCTACCAACATAACCTGGTGACTCTCAGAAACCTGTCTTCTGATTGGGTTGTGACTTTGGGTCTGCCAGATCTCTTCCTATCAAGAGTTCCTTCCAGTTTCCAAATGCATTTGGATTGTGTAGGACACCACTGTACTCACTGACACTTTGATTTTTTTTTTTTACAACAAGGGCTCTCTCTCATTTAATTTGTTAATTACTGTTTTCTTGCCATTACCACTGAAATTTACAACTTTCGACAGTGTAATATTATCTAAGTAGTACTTCAGAGGGTTTGATCAAACTCTGCTTTAAGCCAGACATTTTAAGTAATTAACACAAGTTGGGATACCTGTGCAAATTGTTTGCTTCATCTTTCAAGGCTTAATTACCTTTAACTGTTACAGAACACCTGTAGTTATATTAGTTGTAGTATATATTAGTTGTTCCCTGAAGAAGGCTCATTTGTAATATTCTGAAATTTACTTTTTCCAGTTTTTGCTAACCTAAACTTTAAATGTAAACCTCTAGCAGTTTACTGCTATTCACCATTGTAGGTCATTTCAAGTAATTACAATTGAAGAAAAAAAAAAATGGAAAAACTGAGATGCTCTAAAACATTTGACCAGTAAAGTAACAAAAACAAAAAAAGATGTACGAAAAGAAAAAATAACCAATTGCATTTTTATATCCTTTAATGCCACAACATTGCTATCATTGTATATAGTACATGAAAAAAGTACTAACCTTTTTTCATTGCATTATTTATTAGCTTTTCTAGCTCCAGAGCCTGGTTGTTATTTGGTTCATTTTTCAGTAAAGTTCGGATGTACTTTAATCCTTTTTCATACTCCTGCAAAACAAAAAGAAAACACACTCTTTAATCTAGGCATAACACACCATCTACAGATGACTGTAGTAAATTGCAAGGAACTCTGATGTTCACTAAATAACTGGAAACTGACACAGAACAGACCAAGATCATTGGACACCTCTCAAATGTACACTAAAGAACACGCATTAAATATATCAAGAAACTATACACTGACAGTGATGTGAAAGTGAATGCTCTTATGTGTGTGCCGACGTGTGCTTTGCAAACACTTGAGGCTGTTGAGAGTTTTTGGTGTGTTCTGTGGTGTGAGATTTAAATAAAAAAAAAATACATTTTGCTCTGAAAAACCTGGGTTTTTGTTGCCACTAAGGAACCGTGGGGAAATTTTAAAAGCTTTTTTCCTTTTATAAAGGGTTATTTTTGCTTTTTTTTTTCACCCACACAAGATCGAAAGTAGATGGGTGTTTGGAGGTGCACTTGGAACAGTTACTTGTACTTGTTTTTGTTATCTGTATTTGAACCAGCATTGAGGAGGCAGGGTAGAAAGCAGCTGTAACTGATATTGGCATTTGTAAGCAAATAACCACGTTGTAGTAACCGATTCATTAGTTTAAAGGAAAAGTAAAAAAAAGGCAGTGGCTGACTTCAAAGCAGTAAAAGGGAAGGCTCAGCAGTGCGCAGGTAAGTGGCCAGCGTTAAGACACAGATCAGGCACAAGGGGCTGTAGGAGCAGATAAAGTTTTATTTGTTTATCTTAGATTGAACAGTCCTTAGAAGTAGAAAAAAGTTAAACGGGAGACAGCATAAGGGTTCATTAATATGGAGGAACACAAACAATGGGAGTGGAGAGCTTACAAATAAGAGGAGCGCAAAGTTAGGAGAAGAGACAAAAAAGTAAAGTTAACCTCATAGAAAGACAAATAGCAGGCATCTGAGAGGGAGAACAGTACATGAGCTTAAGGGGAAAACGTATAAAATAGCTGTAGCAGATCTTAGTGTTACCATTTGAGTTAAATTATTTAATTTTAAGAAGATGTTACAGTGTGTTAAAGCACCAAACGTGGGGTGAAGCCTGTCTGGATTTAGTATTTTATAATAATCAAGATACAATTGAAGGTGTAGAGGTGATTGAACCACTAGGGTCAAGTGACCATAATATAATACAATTCTCAGTATTTTGTAAGAGTGCAGATACAAAGACTAAATTGTTAAATTGAACTTTGGTAAGGCAAATTTTGACCAGATGCGACAAAGTCTAAGGAGGATACACTGGGATAAGCTTTTAAGTGTGGAGACACAGGAGCAGTGGAACACGTTTAAAAATGTTTTACATGTAATGCAGGACAGATACATACCTAAATTTAGAATTAATAGGAAATTAAAAAAAAAACAAAAACTCCACAGTGGATTAAACCAAGTAGATTTAAACAAAGAAATTGCAAAGGAAAAAACTGCTTTGTAAGGCATATAAGACTAATGACTGCAAAGTGAGTCGTACAGCATATGAGAACATGAGGACAACCATTAAGAAGGATATCAGTGAGGCTAAAAGACAGTTGGAGAGGAATATAGCAGATAAGGCGAAAGAAGATCCTAAGAGATTCTTTCAGTATTTTAGTAGTAAAAGAACAGTCAAGGAGGAGGTCAAATGCATCAGAAATAGTGAAGGGGAACTAAAAGACAATTAAATACCAGATGCCCTAAACTTACATTTTTCTGAGGTGTTTACAAGTGAGCAAGTGGATAACCTCTCAGAGGTAAACGTGACTACTAAGTAGGTACTGAGGGATTTGGAAATTGTAGAGGAAGAAGTGCTGCTCAGATTAAATAAGCTGAAATCAAACAAACCACCAAGACCAGATAATATTTATCCTCGAGTTCTTAAGGAGGCAAGCGAGTACATATATGAACCCTTGACACATATTTTTAAGAGTCACTGCGCACTGGAGAGATTCCGAAAGGACTAAAAAATGGTAAATATCATCCCATTATATAAAAAGTGTGACAGGACAGATCCAAGCAACTATAGGCCAGTAAGCTTAACATGCATCAAAGGAAAATCAATGGAAGGAATTGTTATGGATAAGATTGAGCAACACCTGGCCTGAGGAACCTCATCAGAATTGGCCGATGTTAAGAGTGGTATTCCACAGGGGTCAGTGCTAGGGCTGCTGCTATTTTTAAATTGTCTCTTTCTTCCAGGTGTGTAATAGAAACCACAGCACAGAGAGAAGTGTTGCAATTGTAAATGTAGGAAGGACGGTCCTTGCATGTGTGTGAACTGTTAACATTTGAATTTGATGATTGCATATAGCGCTGAACTGACCTCTCTATACTACTTTTTTCTCTGCATGTCCTGGAGTACAAAAGAAACAATACCATACAGCAACATGTGGAGACTGGCAAGATTGGGGGGGAAAACACGTGGTCACTGATTATAACCGCAGGATGTTATGCGAATGAATATGAATAATATGAATAATGTTGCATCCGTGCCACAATGTTTTCCGAAATGTACTATACAGGTCATAAAATGAGTAATTCCAAATATCATATATACCTATGTCTCTGTTTTTCATAGACCATAAGGTGCATACTAATTCAGCGTGAGCAGAAACACTCAATAAAACTGAATTAAAAAAAAATAAAAATCAAGTGACGGTGAAATACAAAGAAGGTAGATTCACCAGCGTTTGTGTGTCAGCTTTAATCCATCCAGATCAGAGAATGTCCAGTTCCATTGCCTCAAAACACCACTCACATCTACAGTTATTCCCAGTTTCAAATAAAAACTAACAGCATCAGATCCCGGGGTTGGATGGGGGTTGGTAGTATTTATCATGATCGTGACTGAGAGAATAAAAGTGGAAAAAAAAAAAGTACTATAAATGTACACCGTCTGTTATAGACGCAAACCAAATGTATGCGTTTACTGTATAATATTAACAATAAGAGCAGCTCACTACTGAAAACGGCAGATGTAGGAGGCAGTTGGGATTGAACCGGGGTCTCTTGATTACAAGTCAGCAAATCTTACCGCTACGCCACGGAAACGGTTGTATTGTCCTTGAACCTTTTGTGAAAGTATTTATTTGATCTTTGGACTTCAGGCTTCACACATTATATAGTTCATGCCAACATTTTATCATTTACTACTAAAATATGAAAAACGTTTGTTTTAACAATGCGTTTACACAGATTATTGTAGAAACGGAACACGCATGAAATGCATTTGTTCTAAATAACGATCTATTATTTCCACTCTAAAACTCCAGCACTTCACTCCCAGATAATCAAGGCATGAGCTCGGAGAACTTTGTGCATGTTCTGCGGGGATGGAATAGCAGGCTGCTTGCTGCTTGTCTTTATCGGCAAATTTACAGGACAAAAGATGCTGACGGAGAGGTGCGATGGGATTTAAGATGGGCCGGATCGAAGAGTTTTTTTTGTAGGCTTTGGTAATTCTAGTGTTAAGAAGGCTAACAGAATGTTAGGTTATAAATCTGAAACAGTCCACCAATCTGCTCTTTACAGCAGAGTGGCCAGACGGAAGCTTCTCCTCAAAAAAAGACACATGAAATCTTGCTTAGAGTTTGCAAAAAGATATCTAAAGGACACTCACATTGAAAGAAACATGATTCTCTAGTCTTTTGAAAAGAACATTGAATTATTTGGCATCAATTTTAAGTGTCATTTTGGGAGGAAACCAGGCAAAGCTCATTACATAGGCACTACCATTGGCAAGGCATGGTAGTGGCAGCATCATTGTTGTTTTTCAGTGACAGGGATTGGGAGATTTGTCAGGGTGAAGGGAAAGCTAAACAGGGCAAACTTGAGATATTATTAAAGAAACTCTGCTCCAGAGCGATCTGGACCTCAGACTGGGCCACAGGTTCAACCTTTAACAGAAAAATTACCCTAAGCACAAAGCAAAGACAATACAAGAGTGGATTAGAGACAATTCTTGGAACGTCCATGAATGCCCCAGTCAGAGCACAGACTTGAACAAAGTCCAACATCTTTGGACAGACCCAAAAACATCTGTCCACTGATGATCTCTCTTCAATCTGACAGATCTTGAGAATATCTGCAAAGAAGAACGGCAGAAAAATCCAACAATCAGGGTATGCAAAACTTGTTGCAGCATACCCAAGGCGGCTCCAGGCTTTAATCACTGCAAAGATGCTTCAACTAAGTACTGAGGAAAGGGTCTGAATACTGAGGCTATGCAATTATTCTCTCTCTTTAAAAGAATTATAGGACATCAAAAACAACATAGACACTCTTGTATTACCCATTATAACAAAGGGTTAGTCAAAACATTTTGAACTATTTTAATACTTTATTCCAAACTAATTACACTTGTAATTGCACCATCTTTTAAGATGGTTAAAATTTTCAATGTTTATTTAATATTGTTAGTCTGTAATGAACTGACAGAGATATCCACAGCATTACACAGCATTAGATGTATTAAAAATTGTGCAAACACAGTAAGAAGATACTACTTTGTTTACCTTTAATCTGTAATTTGCCACCGCCAAGTAGAAAAGATAATCTCTTAGTTCGTCCTTAGTTCCCTTGGGCACCAACTCTGAAAGATTCAAGGTCACAATAAACACTTAATACATGTACTACTTACTGAGGTTATGCCAGGCAACTTTCCCCTGTAACGGTGATTGGATTGTGTGGCACAACACTGCAGTGTTTAGCACTACTGCCTCAACCCACTAGCGACATTGGTTTGTTTTTATGAAATATGCATACCATCCTAGTATTTGGATGAGCATGCGGGTCTACTCACAAGATCTGAAAGACATACATCTAGGTTATTTGGTCTATTGAGTGTGTAACCATGCTAGACTGGGATGCCATTCTTGAATGGTTCCCAGGCTACACTGTGACAAATGGTTGGGTATCATCTTGATATTACATTGTATTAGAGAACAGGTTCAGCAAATGGACAGAATAATTGATAAAATAACAGACTGTGTGTATTAATAGGTTCATGCAATTAAAATGTAAGTAGGTATACTTCTTTGAGCTGGAAATCATGCTATACTTAATGACTATAGATGGAACTCTTTGTCTTGAATATGTCAAATTACATAACTAGAAAGATCAGGGGATGACCCCTTATATAACTATCATTATGTTTCAGCAGTTTCTAATTTCCAAAGTACTGAGAGCTTGCTGTGTTATGACAGACAATTAATGTACTGCCCAACAGTGCTGGAGGGTGTCCAAATATTATCCAGGTATGAGGAATTTAGCTGCCATCTTTTTCCTGCTCCCACTCTGTTGATGTAAGACAAATACAAACCATATGGCAGATGTAGTTGCTTTAAATTGTGCATTAAACTTTACTTCTGGCAGAGTGCTCCAATATATGGAGGCAGGTTAATCGAGATGTTACAGTGTGTTAAAGCACCAAATGTGGGGTGAAGCCTGTCTGGATTTCATATTTTGAAATAATCAGGAAAGGATCGAGGGTGTAGAGGTGATTGAACCACTAGGGTCAAGTGACCATAATACAATACAATTCTCAGTGTTTTGTAAGAGTGCATATGCAAAGAATAAAATTGTTAAGTTTAACCTTGGTAGGACAAATTTTAAGCAGATGTGGCAAAGGAGGACAGACTGTGATAAGCTTTTAAGAGTGGAGACAGTCAAGGAGCAATGGAACACGTTTAAAAATGTTTTACATGTAATGCAGGACAGGTACATACCTAAATTTGGAATTAGTAGCAAATTAAAAAAAGTTCTGTAGTGGGTTAATGAAGAATTAAAAAAGCTGCTGCAAAAGGAAAAACAGCCGTGTAAGGCATTTAAGACTAAAAACTCCAAAGTGAATCGTAGGGCATAAGAACATGAGGGCAACCATTAAGAAGGATATTGCAGAAGCCAAAACACAGTTGGAGTGCAATATAGCAGATAAGGTGAAAGATGACCCTAAGACATCTTTCACAATTTTAACAGTAAAAGAAGAGTAAAGGAGGAGGTGAAACATCAGCAATAGTAATGGGGAATTAAAGGATACAGAGAGTGAAATAGCAGATGCTCTAAATTTACATTTTTCTGAGGTCTTCACAATTGAGGAAGTGGAAAACCTCCCCATGATTTAGCTTATGAGAATGATTGATAGCGTAGAGTCCACTACAACTCCTAAACTTCCATACAGTGTTCAGAAGCCATTAAGGAGGCAAACAAAATGTTAAGTTAAATAGCATGATGTCTAGAGTATAAGTCCAACGAGGTTATGCACTGGTGAGGCCACATCTGGAGTATTGTGTGCAGTTTTGGTCTCAAGGCTTCAAAAAGGACATAGCAGCTAGAAAAGTTCCAGAGAAGAGCGACTAGACTCACTCCAGGGCTACTGGGGATGAATTATGAAGAAAGATTAAAAGCCGAGCATTTTCAGTTTAAAGTAAAAGAAGATTAAGAGGTGACATAATTGAAGTGCAAAATTATGACGGGAATTAGTACAGTGGATTGAGACTTATTTTAAAATGAGTTCATTAAGAATACAGGGACACAGTTAGAAACTTGTTTTGCACAAACATTAGGAAGTTTTTCTTTATACAGAGAACCATAAACACCTGGAATAAGCATCCAAGTACAGTGGTAAACAGCAAGATTTTAGTGACTTTCAAAACTAGACTTGTTTTTTTAGAAGAATAAAGTGGATAGGACTGGTGAGCTTTGATGGGCTGAATGACCTTCTCTCGTCTAGATTGTTCTAATGTACTCAGTCACAAATTCCCTCCACTCCCCATCACATTTAAGATTAAAAACATCCAAAAGCTCACCTTCAAGAAGCAAGATGCCTTTCTTGATATCAGGGGAATATTTACTTCTAATGAGACACCAGGCATATTCAAACTGTGTGCCTTTGGAGACCCGCCCTTTGGTGAACTCTCCATTATATTTCTTTTCAAACTTCTGAAAGACAAGATGATATCAAATTTTCAACACCCATGTATTTTTACTGTGCTTATTTTAATTAACCAAAATGTATCACCACCATCTATGTCCACTTAAACCATAAACCTAACAGCAGAACTGACTGTTCCCAGACTATTAGCAAAATTAACTCTAATGAAAACATTTTATTAGGATATTCAAATGCCTGTGGATTACATTAACATCAAGACCAGCTCCTTTTGGAGGACTGAATAGTAATGTGCAAGACAGAAAACATTCTTTGCACTAGGTGTCTGTTTTAAATTAATATGAACTACAACCAAAAACAAGAATAATTTGAAAACACATTTAATAAATTAACTGTTTGTTAGGTTAACTGGTCATCCTAAACAACCGTAGTGTGGGTGTACACAAGTGAGCCTAATGAAAACTACTACTCAGTCAATATGTTGAAGGCAACAGGCATTGCCTTGACGTACCTTAACAGGAGAACCTGGTTAGAAAAATATATGGATGGTACTTAAATACAGCCACATGCAAAAGTTCGGATATTCTGGTTTTAACTGCATCTTTCACTGAATCTCTAGTAGGAGAAAACTTTGTCAACTCATAAAAAAGTGAAAGCCAAGAGGTTGAATACTTCTATATAATGCACATTACCTATCAACTTTGAAAGTTTAAATAAGCTCATTAGGCATTAAAATTAATGAACATAAGGTTTAAAATATTTTTTTCCAATTCTGGAGTTATTTGCTCAGAATTGTGTGACTATACTAAATTATCAAGTACTACACTAAGCCAGCTGCCTAAGACAATCAAATCTTAGAACACAAGGGTGAGCCAAAAACTCCCCCCAAAAATGACAGACAATATCTATCCATATAGAAGACAAAAAAATCCTGTATTGGTACCCAGGTGCAACATTATTCTGGTGCCCACAACAGAGCTGCAACATCCGATGAACAAATTGACAAGAAGCACAAACGAAGAATATCTGATGAACAAAGGCAATAAGATGAACAAAGAAAGAGGGATGTAAGGTCTTTCTAGTATAGACGATGAACCAAGGTTCCTAAATGAACAACATGATTGAGACAGAGTGACTTTGTATTGTACCTGTTTTAATAAATGGGTGCTCTGCTATGCTTGTTAGTAATAACATAACAGGTAAGGTTGTGGTAATAATATTTGGCTTTGAACTGTGTAACACAATTAATTGCATTTGACCTATTACTTTTACAATATTCCATGTTGTTCTCTTTTCACTAGTGAGATACTGAACATACGATATTTTTTGTAATTGAAGTTCTGCCAGTAAAACAGAAACATGCACTACAACAACCTTTAAGTATGGTCTGGTACTTGTACTAGTGTTTTACATATAGATATTTGTGATTACACTGAAGACAAAGTGAGTCACTGATTGTTCATTCACCATTGTTTTGATCCACTGAATTTCATTTTTGTTTTCACCAAGAACCTGGGCTAATGGATTAAAAAGCCAGGTTGTTATGGAGGTGTTGAAAAATTAGATTCAACTTGTGACCTCACAGATTCTTTGTAGAAAGTGCGATCACAACAGGTTGTCCGATAGGAACAGTCAGAAAGATAAGATCCCGAAAATAATTTATTAAAATACACACCCATGCCACTCACATATTCAGGATGCTGTTTACACCAAGGCTAGATGATGATTATGTAAATGATGTGTGTGTGGTTTCTTCTTAGGGAGACAAAAATTACATTTCGGAAATGTTCTTGGAATGAAACAAAAGAGATATGAATCCTATTGCAGATGAGAAGTTGTTCGAGAAGATTATCATAACAATTAACTAGACAACTAACAGGACATGCCACGAGTTGGTCATTCCTCTGCAGCGGATAACTACTCCAGGGCAAGGCAAAGGTGCTTGGGCCTATCCTCTCAGGACTATGCTACATTGACAGGTTATATTAAAAGATTTTTGGAACACAGCCACAGGGGTTGCACAAACCAGTGTGTTTCTTCATGCCGGTACTAAGCCCGGATAAATGGGGAGGGGTTACGTCAGGAAGGGAATCTAGTGTAAAATTTTGCCAGATAATATATGCTGACAATACACATTTCCATACAAGATTGGTTGAGGCCCGGGTTAACAACGGCCACCACCAGTACTGTTAGCCAACAGGGTGCTGGCAGAAATTGGACTACAGTTGGACGAAGATGAAGAGGGGGGAAGGAGTGTACAGAGGCAGAATGAGAGGAAGAAGGTAAACAGAATGGAAGTGATGGTAGGAACTTTGAATATTGGGAGCATGACTGGTAAGGGAAGACAGCTGATGTGATGGAAACAAGGAAAGTTCATGTATTGTGCATGCAAGAGACTAAATGGAAGGGAAGTAAGGCCAGGTGGATTGGAGGTGGATTAAAATTGTCCTATCATGGTGTGGATGGGAGGAGAAATGGGGTAGGGGTTATTCGGAAGGAACAGTATGTCGAGAGAATTTTGGAGGTAAAAAAAGAGTGTTAGGGTGATGATAATAATAATGCTGGAAATTGAAGGTGTGGTGATGAATGTTGTTAGTGTATACGCCCTGGAAGGTGGGTATGCGATGGACGAGAAAGAAGAATCCTGGAGTGAGCTGGATGAAGTGGTGAAGAGTGTACCCAAGGGAGAGACAGTGGGGATTGGAGCGGATTTCAATGGACATGTTGGTGAAGGGAACAGAGGAGACGAGGAGGTGATGTGTAGGTATGGTATCAAGGAGATGAATGCAGAAGGTAAGATTGTAGAGGATTTTGTGAAAAGGATGGACATGGCTGAGGTGAATATGCATTTTAATAAGAGAGAGGAACATAGGGTGAAGTACTAGAGTGGAGGAAGATGTAGAAGATTGTAGACTGCAAAATGGTGGCAGTGGGAAGTGTAGTTAGGCTGTATAGGATGGTGATCTAATGGAGATCAAGACAAGGAGGGGAGTGTGGGCAGAGCCAAGGATCAAATGGTGGAAGTTGAAAAAGGAAGACTGCAAGGATGAGTTCAGGGTGGAAGTAAAACAGGCACTGGGTAGCACTGAAGATTTACCAGACAGCTGGGCAACTACACCAGAAGTAGTAAGGGTGACAGCAAAACGGGTGCTTAGCATGACATCTGGACAGAGGAAGGAAGAAAAGGAAATCTAGTGGTGGAATGGGTAAGTACAGAAGAGTATACAGAGGAAGAGGTTGGAGAAGAAGAGGGATAGGTGAAGACAGTGGTGGCAAAGGCTAAAGAAAAATCATATGATGAGCTGTATTAGACGCTAGACACTAAGGAGGGAGGACAAGGACCTGTATTGATTGGCTAGACAGAGGGACCGAGCTGGGAAAGATGTTCAACAGGTTAGGGTGATAAGGACAAAGATGGAAACATACTCACAAGTGAGGAGGGTGTGTTGAGCTGATGGAAAGAGTACTTTGAGAGGCAGATGATGGTTGGATGATGTGGCAATGGTGAATAACGAAGTGCAACGGATTTTAACTAGATTGTTTAATGGAATCTTAGAAAGTGACAGGATGACTGAAGAGTGGAGAAGAACTGTACTGGTATTGATTTTTAAGAATAAGGGGGATGTGCAGAGTTGTAGTAACTACAGGGGTACAAAACTGATGAGCCACAGCATGAAGTTATGGGAAACAGTAGGGTAAGCTAGGTTAAGAAGGGAGGCGACGATCAGCGAGCAACAGTATGGTGCCCTTTCCTAGCATGAAACCTTAGATGCGATATTTGCTCCGAGAGTGTTGATGGAGAAGTATAGAGAAGGCCAGAAGGAATTGCATTGCGTCTTTGTGGACCCTGAGAAAGCATATGACAGGGTGCCTAAATAAGAGTTGTGGTATTGAATGAGGAAGTCAGGAGTGGCTGGGAAGTATTTAAGAGTGGTACAGGATATGTAAAAAGAAGTGTGATAGTAGAGAGGTCTGCTCTAGGATTGACGGTTGCATTCAAGGTGGAGGTAGGATTACATCAGAGATCAACTCAGAGTCCTTTCTTATTTGCAATGGTGAAGAACAGGTTGACAGACGAGATTAGACAGGAATCCCTGTGGAATATGTTGTTTGCTGATGACAATGTAATCTGTAGCGAGAGTAGGGTGCAAGTTGAGGAGACCCCAGAGGAGGTGGATATATGCTCTAGAGAGGAGAGTAATGAAGATCAGTAGGAACAAGACAGAACACGTGTGTAAATGAGAGGAAGGTCAGAGGAGTGGTAAGGATGCAGGGAGTACAGCTGGCAAAAGGTGGATGAGTTTAAATACCTGGGATTATCAATACAGACTAACACAGAGTGTGGAAGAAAGGTGAAGAAGAGAGGAGTAATTTGTGGCAGACGGGTATCACCAAGAGTGAAAGGAATGGTCTACAGGATGGTATTGAGACCAGCTATGTTATAAGGGTTAGAGACAGTGGCACTGTCTAAAAACCAGGAGACAGAGCTAAAGATGTTGAACTTTGTTTGCATTGGGCGTGACGAGGAAGGACAGGATTAGAAAGGAGTACATTAGAGGGTCAGCTCTGGTTGAACAGTTTGGAAACAAAGTCAGAGAGGCGAGATAGTGTTGACTTGGACATATGCAGAGGAGACATACTGGATATATTAGGAAAAGGATGCTAAAGATGGAGCTGCCAGGTAAGAGGAACAGACGAAGATCTAAAAGGAGGTTTATGGATGTGGGGAGAGAAGACATGCAGGTGGTGTGTTCATCAGAGAAAGATGCACAGGAAAGAAGGATAAAGAAAAAGATGATCTGCTGTGACAACCCCAAACAGGAGCAGCCAAAAGAAGATTAAGAGATTATTGATTGAGCAGTGAATAGCAACCTGTAGAGGACACTCAGAGTTGTAATCAGGAAACAACTACAACTGAATGATGGATCTTTTGTACACAAGTGGCTCCAAAAGGTACTGTTTTCTAAGCTCTTCATCCTCCTCATATACATACTGCACAGACTCTCTGGATTGCAGCATCATTTATGACAGTCTGTCTTTGTCTCTAAAAGTTGAATTAATTGAACTATGCAGAATTATGACTAACTGTAATGCTAATCCTGTACAATGGGGGAAGGCAAATACTGTACCTTAACCTGTTCTGTATGCAGTCATATGAAAAAGTTTGGGTACCCCTCTTAATTCTTTGCATTTTTGTTTATCATAGGCTGAGCATTCAAAGTAGCAACTTCCTTTTAATATATGACATGCCTTATGGAAACAGTAGTATTTCTGCAGTGACATTAAGTTTATTGGATTAACAGAAAATATGCAATATGCATCATAACAAAATTAGACAGGTGCATAAATTCAGGCACCCCAACAGAGATATCACATCAGTACTTAGTTGAGCCTCCTTTTGCAAATATAACAGCCTCTAGAAACCTCCTATAGCCTTTAATGAGTGTCTGGATTCTGGATGGAGGTATTTTTGACCATTCTGCCATACAAAATCTCTCCAGTTCAGTTAAATTTGATGGCTGCCGAGAATGGACATCCTGCTTCAAATCATCCCATAGATTTTCGTTGATATTCAAGTCAGGGGCCAGTGACGGCCATTCCAGAACATTGTACTTCTCCCTCTGCATAAATTCCTTTGTAGATTTCAAACTGTGCTTTGGGTCATTGTCTTGTTGGAATATCCAACCCCTGCGTAACTTCAACTTTGTGACTGATGCTTGAACATTATCCTGAAGAATTTATTAACATTGGGTTGAATTCATCTGACCCTCGATTTTAACAAGGGCCCCAGTCCCTGAACTAGCCACACAGCATGATGGAATGAACCTCCACCAAATTTGACAGTAGGTAGCAGGTGTTTTTCTTGGAATGCGGTGTTCTTCTTCCACCATGCAAAGCGTTTTTTGTTATGACCACATAACTCAATTTTTGTTTCATCAGTCCAAATCACTTTGTTCCAAAATGAATCTGGCTTGTCTAAATGAGCATTTGCATAACACAACCGACTCTGGCGGGAGTGCAGAAAGGGCTTCTTTCTCATCACCCTGTCATACAGATGTTCTTTGTGCAAATTGCACTGAATTGTAGAACGATGTACAGATACAGCATCTGCACCAAGATGTTCTTGCAGGTCTTTGGAGGTGATCTGTGGGTTGTCTGTAACCATTCTCACAATCCTGCGCATATGCCGCTCCTGTATTTTTCTTGGCCTGCCAGACCTGGGTTTAACAGCAACTGTGCCTGTGGCCTTCTACTTCCTGATTACATTCCTTACAGTTGAAACTGATAGCTTTTTGTAGCCTTCCCCTAAACCAGGGGTGGGCAGATTCAGTCCTGGAGGGCCGCAGTGGTTGCAGGTTTTTGTTCCAACCCAGTTGCTTAATTAAAAACCAATCCTTGTCAATTATTTAATTGCATGGCTTGGTAGCACTTTAACTCTGCCATGTCAGGTCATTCTCATATCCTAGATTTATTTTCCTTTCTAAGGATATCATCCAAATGATTTGAAGTCTAAAACAGATGAGTAATTCTCAGTGCTTCACTTTTTTCTCTTCATTTTCCTTCCAAGTATTTAATTAAACCAACTAGTGCATGATAAATACACACAGGTGTAAATGAAAACAAGCTAAATGGAGAAATGCTGGTTTCTTTTGTTGTTTGCATGGTATTGCTAGTTAGGAGCAATTAAAAACCAAGAATACAGCTGTTTAAGACTAAAATAAGCAATAAGGGTTCAAAATCTTAACGAGCAAGACAACTAAAGTGAAGCTGAAGTGTTACTTGAGCAATAAGGGCTTCTTATTAAGCAATTGCGTTGGAGCAAAAGCCTGCAGCCACTGCGGCCCTCCAGGACTGAATCTGCCCACCCCTGCCCTAAACCATGATACTGAACAATCTTTTCAGATCTTTTGAGAGTTGCTTTGAGGATCCCATGCTGTCACTCTTCAGAGGAGAGTCAAAGGGAAGCACAACTTGCAATTGACCACCTTAAATACCTTTTCTCATGATTGGACACACCTGTCCATGAAGTGCAAGGCTTAATGAGCTAATCCAACCAATATGGTGTTGCAAGTAATCAGTATTGAGCAGTTACATTCAAATTAGAAAAATTACAAGGGTACCCAAATTTTTACACAGCTAGTTTTTCACATTAGATTTAATTTCATACAACTAAATACTGCTTCACTAAAAATCTTTGTTCGGAAAACACCCCAGTACTCAGATGTTCCTAGGAAATGAAAGACATACCACTGTTATCTTTTTTGTTGAATGTAGAGTAAATTATTATGCAGGCTGAGAGGGGTTTCCAAACTTTTTCATATGACTATGTATGAAGGCCAGCAGTTGGTGAGGCTGGGCTACTTGCCTGTGAAAATATAACAGTACAGTACACTAAATAATCCAACTCCCTGCTCAGCAACTACTTTGGAAAAAAAAAACAAAGTCAACCATTTGAAGCATTCAAAACATTGCATTACAAGGACATCTTGTGGTCAGATGGAGCTCCTTCTGGCAAATAAGATCTGATCAATTCAACTCTATAAATGATATTATGGGAGGAAAAAAGGTGTTTGTTGTTACACTACAGACAGTTTTGTGGAGAAAAAAATGCAAAAAGTGCAATACCAGAGACAGTGTTTCAGTACTCATCAAAATTATTTGTTGACATTATGTTAAGTTTTCCATTTATATACTTGATTTGAACTTTACTTGGTGAACACATTTGCCCATTATATTCTTTCTTTTGCACATCTACAGTCACTGCTCACATGACTGCATTGAGCTTTTATTCAGTCTAAGTGTAGCAAGTGTGATTACATTTATATTGCAAACATTTTGTATACTGGTGTACACATGTCAAATACTGTGTGCATATAATCTAGACTTCTTTTTTTTGATAATTTTAGATCTGCTTTTTTAAGTAAAATTATAGAAAAGGCAGTTTTTCAGCAATTACATTATTATTTCAAACAACATTCTATTCTTTTTAAGTTTCAGTCAGGCTTTAGACCAAATAAATCATTGTACTGAGACTGCATTGGTTAAAGCAGTAACATACAGGTGCATCTCAGTAAATTAGAAGATTATCAAAAAGTTGTTTTTTTTCAGTAATTCAAATCAAAAAGGGAAACTCACATATTATATAGATGAAATATATCACTCTGTGTTTAATTAAAGAGTTTACTTTTCATTTTGCCGATTATGGCTTATATAGCTAATGAAAACCTAAAATTCAGCATCTCAGAAAATTAGAATAGTGCGAAAAAGTTCAATATTGTAGACTCATGGTGTCACACTCCACTCAGCTAATTAACGTAAAACACCTGCAAAGGTGTTCTGTGCCTTTAAAATGATCTCTCAGTCTGATTCAGTAGGCCACACAATCAAATCTTGACAGTTGTCCAGAAGACAGTCATTGACACCCTCCACATGGAGGGTAAGCCACAAAAGGTCACTGCTAAAGAAGCTGGCTGTTCACAGAGTGCTGTATCCAACCATGTTAATGGAAAGAGGAGTGGAAGTAAAAATGTGGCAGAAAAAAGTGCACAAGCAACAGGGGTAACTGCAGCCTTGAGAGGACTGCGGCTGGAGTCAGTACTTCAAGAGCCACCACACAGAGACATATCCGGGACATGGACTACAACTGTCGCATTCCTTGTGGCAAGCCACTCCTGAACCAGAGACGACATCAGAAGCGTCTTACCTGGGCTAAGGAGAAAACAGACTGGACTGTTGCTCAGTGGTCCAAAGTTTTCTTTTCAGATGAAAGTAAATTTTGCATTTCATTTGGACATCAAGGTCCCAGAGTGTGGAGGAAGAGTGGAGAGACACAGAATCCAAGTTGCTTGAGGTCCACTGTGAAGTTTCCACAGTCAGTGATGATTTGGGGAGCCATGTCATCTGTTGGTGTTGGTCCACTGTTTTTTATCAAGTCCCAAGTCAGCGCAACTGTCTACCAGGAAATTTTAGAGCACCTCATGCTTCCCTCTGCTGACAAGCTTTATGGTGATGCTGATTTAATTTTCCAGCAGGACTTGGCACTTTTGGCAGTGTGGGCAGGTGTCAATACCTGCTTTAATGACCATGGTATCACTGTGCTTGATTAACCAGCAAACTCACCTGACCTACACCCCATAGAGAATCTATGGGGTATTATCAAGAGGAAGATGAGACACCAGACCCAACAATGAAGATGAGCTGAAGGCTGTTATCAAAGCATCCTGGGCTTCCATAACACCACCGTTGTTTTTTTTTTTTTTTTTTTTTTTTATTGGTCTTACGTAATATTCTAATTTTCTGAGATACTGAATTTTGAGTTTTCATTACCTGTAAGCCATAATAAGCAAAATGAAAAGAAAAACACGTGAAATATATCACTGTGTGTAATTAATCTATATAATACATGAGCTTCACTTTTTGAATTGAATTACTGAAATAAATTAACTTTACGATGATATTCTAATTTATTGAGATGCACCTGTATCGGTCCTTGTTCTCCATGACTTAAGTGCAACAGACTATTCATACAAATCACCTTAGAAAAAAGGTCTGTCTCTCTGACAGTGCCCCATACTTGTTCTAGTGTTATTTAACCGATTGAAAATTCTTTGTTGGCTGTGGTGAATGTAGTTTGAGGATCCACGATACTGTGATAAGACTGCAAGGGTCTATTCTGGGCCTGCTGTTATTTTCAATCAACATGCTCCTATTAGGTTATATTCTTGCCAAACACAAGATGAACTTACCATAGTTAAGCATCTTTACTTATCTATAGCATTCGATTACCCAGAAGCTCTGGGCTTGCAGATCTAATGTCTGTCTTGTATTTCTGAATAGATGTTTAGTAAGTTTCTTAAAAAGTAACAAGGAATAGAAATCTTAGTTGCTGGCAAAAATGGAAATAGTGAAGGTCTTAGAAATAAACTCGATCCCTTAGCATTAAAAGTCAAGCCAGAAGCAAATATTTAAGGTGTAATCATTGATTCTGGCCTAAGCATTACACTGCATATTAACCATATTACTAGGACTGCATTTTTTCAAAACATTACAAAAGTTAGACCTCTTACAATATTGCAAGATGTTGAGAAATTATTTCATGCTTTTGTCTTTAATCAACTAGATTACTGTAACTTACTCCTACCAGGACTGCCTAAGAAACACCTCATGAATGTAGCAGCAAGAATGTTAACGAGAAAACCTAAATTTCAGTACATCTCACCGGTCTTAGCATCGTTACATTAGTTAACTGTGTCTTCTAAAATTGGTTTTAAAATAAAATTACTGGTATATAAAGCTCTAAATAATCTTGTATCCTTACAATTCAAGTGTTAACGTTTGATTTTCTGATAATAGTTGTTTTTTTCTAAGAGCCAAGTATCTGGAATACTTTGGTACGCCAGGCCAACACCTTGGAACATTATATTATAAATAAATAAAACGGAATTATTTTGTAAATGAAAGACTCCTCTGACAACATTCATCCATTATCCAACCCGCTATCAAATCACCAGTTTGTGCTTTATTTTCCTACGCGGAATCCCGATAAAACGTTTGTAACTTTTCGACACAGAGACGTAATGATGCTTCATTCAAGCGTCGTCACGGAGCTTTCTCACTTTGATAAGGACTTAAAGCATTGTTTCGAAACGTTACGCTTCATATGGGCTGAAATAGCTGCAAATCACTGTTTCGACTGTCATTACTACCCAGAATTGAATCCGAACTTATCCAGTAAACGAATGTTTGAAAATAATCCCACTACCCCATCTGCAGGACGACTATGTACAACACAAATAGCAGCTTACGATGCTGAATACCAAGAAAAAAATACGCATCCACATTTTGAAAAGGATGGATGGCTTAAAAAGCTACTGAAGTACCTTCTCTATTGTTACATTACGCCTTTCCAAGTAAACACGTTCGGATCAACACACGTTACAAATGTATCGCAAAGACACTAAGACAATGCTATAGTTTAATAACAGCGTATATTTCGTAATTCTTAGAACATCGTGTTTTTAATTTTTACAGTAAATATAGCCACCGACAACACCCTTTAAGCTAAACTAAAATATAAAACTGATTGACAATATCGTCCTTAAATCAAACAAAGGTGAATGAAAGTTGTATTTGCAAACAGAAACAGCTTAGAGCTACTAGGCCTACTAAGTATGAACTATTAGCAAGAGAAATTTCTGGTAAACATCAATATGTTTGAGACAAGCAAACCCCTTAATCCTTCTCTAGATCTAAAATGTTTCAACGCCAAAAATTTGTTTCCCACTGGGAAAAAAAAACAAGGTCACTTACCAACAAGTCTTCTGGAGACACTACCTCATTCACCACCGCCTCCATCACTGCCTGGTGCCCTCATTAACAGGATGAACGCAACAGTGACCTCACCTACCGGATATTACGTTTAATATTTTCTTTCCGGTGAGTCAAGGGTGCTTTTAACGATATGTATCAAATTAAAAGCTCTCGTAAAGCCAGTACTTGTGTTGTTGGGAAAAATCTTCTATTTTAAGTGACCTGTATCTCAAATAAATAAATACAAGTTTCAATGGAATGTACACTTCACTGTGCAAGACTTAGTTTGGTTGATTTTTGAGCTAATGTAACACGCTAATTTAAGACGAATGAACGAAAGCACACACCTGCCATGGTCAGTGTTGGTAACCCCTTCTTAGATTGTTTGGTCAGTTTTACTCTATTTTTTATCGTGTTTAGTTTTTTTGAGACTTTTAACTTAAAACACACACACACACACACACACACACACACACACACACACACACACACACATCATTTATATAACATTATTGTGATAGCGGATTCAAAGATGCATCCTTTGCAGTAAACTGTGCTGTTCCTGCAACTCCCTTTTTGAAAATAAAAGTTGTGCAGTTTTACAGAAAATTGATTTTTCATTATGAGAATTCAAACAGGATGAGTTGTACTTACTGCAAGTGGACTTTTATTTTTGTAAAAATAATAAAAATAATGTATTATATTTACATTGTACACATTTCGTTGCTTTATTTCTGTTGTTAATGGTTGCTGGCTTTACATTGTGCGACTTTAATTTTTACTGAAAGAAAAAAACAAAACAATTACACAGACATCTTAGACTGGTTCTAAACAAACCAAATTACCACATTATTAACATATTTTTAAAAAGACTAATTTCAGCAACTATACAATTATACAAAAGCCTTGAATTCACTACAAACTTATATATATTTTATGTCTTTCTTGTTTGTGGAGATTCTAATAGTTTTCACATACAGTTCACATTCTTAACAAAAAACAGAAAAGAGGTTTCTTATTGGTAAATTTACACTTATGTATAAAATATTTGGGCAAAATTATAATTAAATTAACAGTATACCTGCCTTTTAATACATCTGCCATAACTCAGATATTGAAATATACATTCACAAAACAAAAGTCACAATACAATTTATCAATAATAATCTTGGAAATATCTGACTATAGCTTTTTAGTATAAGGAAAATGCCAAAAAAGATGGGACTCTGTTTCTGGTTGCATTCTAGGAAAGGATCAATCAACATTTACATCTTTTTAGAATTTCTGACAAAAGTGCTTTACAGAGTAAATCTTATATATAATCTTAAAAGAAGTTTTCCCTTGCACTAAAATATTTTTGAGGCAAAACCCAAACATTTTCCCAAAAGGCAATGTTAACAAATCTGATCCAAAATGCAATTACATAAGCTTAGAAACAAAATCATGTTGAAACAAAGAGCAGATAGCTCAATTATCATTATTCATAGAGGACTGTGAAAACACATCCTTCCACAAGGTGTGTTAATAGTGTTAGCTAAAGAAACATCATTAGGGCAGAGACACCATTAGGTAAAGTCACATAACCATCAGCTATCGCCCCCATTACAAAGGTAAATTTTTTAGCTGTAACAGAAAAGTTACAATAAGAGGTAAATTCACTACAACTTTTAACAACAACAACAACATTTATTTATATAGCACATTTTCATACAAATGATGTAGCTCAAAGTGCTTTACAGGATGAAAAAAGAGAACAAAGACAAAATATATTAAAAAATAAAAGTAGGCAATATTAATTAATATAGAATAAAAGTAAGGTCTGATGGCCAGGGAGGACAGAAAAAACAAAAACTCCAGATGGCTGGAGAAAAAAAAACAAAATCTGCAGGGGTTCCAGGCCACGAGACCACCCAGCCCCCTCTAGGCATTCTACCTAACATAAATGACCTCAGTCAGTCCTCATTGTATTCAGGGCTCTCATGGAAGGACTTGATGATGACGGTCACGTGGACTTCTGGTCTTTAATCCATCAATGTAGGGACAGCACAGTGCTTTGACTAGGTGGTGGTGGTGCACATCACCACCACAGAAAAGCAGAAAAAGAACAGCAAAGAAAGTAGAGGTTAGTACGGATTTTGGAGCCACCATGAATGATAATGATAATTAAATGCATCTACAGAGTATCAGAATTAAGCTAAAATGAAGCTATGAGAAAGCCATGTTAAAATAATGTGTTTTTAGCCGTTTCTTTAAAGTTCTCCACTGTATTAGCCTGGCAAATTTCTATTGGTAAACTATTCCAGATTTTAGGTGCATAACAGCAGAAGGCCGCCTCACCACTTCTTTTAAGTTTAGCTCTTGGAATTCTAAGCAGACACTCATTTGAAGATCTAAGGTTACAATTTGGAGTGTAAGGTGAAAGGCATTCTGAAATATAGGATGGAGTGAGATTATTTATTGGGATTAATAAAGTATCTATCTATCTATCTATCTATCTATCTATCTATCTATCTATCTATCTATCTATCTATCTATCTATCTATCTATCTATCTATCTATCTATCTATCTATCTATCTATCTATCTATCTATCTATCTATCTATCTATCTATCTATTTAAGGCTTTGTAAACCATAAGCAGTATTTTAAAGTCAATTCTAAATGACACAGGTAACTAATGTAGTAACATCAAAACTGGAGTGATGTGCTTGGATTTTCTTTTCCTAGTTAAGATACTGGCAGCTGCATTCTGCACTAGTTGCAATCGATTTATGACTTTTTTGGGTAGGTCTGAGAGGAGAGCGTTACAGTAATCTAGCTGACTGAAAACAAAAGTGTGAACTAATTTCTCAGCATCTTGCAATGTTATAAGAGGTCTAACTTATGCTATATTTCTTAAGTGAAAAAATGTTGCCCTAGTAATCTGATTAATATGTGATTTAAAATTCAGGTCAGAGTCAATAGTTACCCCTAAATTCTTTACCTCAGTCTTGACTTTAAATCCTAATGGATCAAGTTTATTTCTAATACCATCATTATATCCATTTTTGACAATCACTAAAATTTCTGTTTTCTCTTTATTTAGTTTGAGAAAATTACTACTCATCCACTTAGAAACACAAGTAAGACATTTTGTCAGTGAATCAAGAGATTTGGGGTCATCAGGTGCAATTGATAAATACAGTTGTGTGTCATCAGCATAGCTTTGGTATCTTATGTTATGCCCCAAGATAATCTGACCTAATGGAACCATGTAAATCAAAAAGAGTGGACCCAGGATAGAGCCTTGTGGAGCGCCATATAGAATATCATGTGTCATTGAAGTATAACTACCACAACTAACAAAGACTTTTCTACCTGCCAGGTAGGACTCAAACCAATTTAAGACACTGCCAGAGAGGCCCACCCATTGACTAAGGTAATTTCTAAGAATATTGTGATCAATGGTATCAAATGTGGCACTCAGATCTAAGAGGTTGAGAACAGATAAATGGCCTCTGTCTGCATTTACCCGCAAGTCATTTACTACTTTAATGAGTGCAGTTTCTGTGCTGTGATTTGTTCTAAAACCCGACTGAAACTTATCAAGAATAGCATGTTAATTAAGGTGATCATTAAGCTGCATAATGACTGCCTTCTCTAGGATTGTACTTAAGAAAGGCAGGTTAGAAATAGGATTAAAAATTTCAAAAGCAGGGGAATTGAGATTATTTTTCTTGAGCAGGGGTTTAACTACAGCAGTCTTAAGACAGTCTGGGAAGACCCCCGTATCTAATGACAAGTTTACTTTATCAAGAATACTATCAATTAGCACACCGGATACTTCTTTGAAAAAACTTGTTGGTATTGAGTCAAGGACGCAGGTGGAGGGTTTCAGTTGAGAAATTATTTTATATAAATCAGGTAAATCTATCCTGGTGAAAGAATTTAATTTGTTTAAAATGGAGTACCATGGTTTAAGAGGATCAGTATTGGGGAGATGTACTATATTATTTCTAATATTATTGATTTTGTGATTAAAAATACAGCAAAAGCCTCACAAGTTTCACTGGAAGGAGGCATTCCTTTGAGTTACCTGGGTTTAGCAGACAATCAATCGTAGAGAATAAGACTCTGGGATTCCTAGCATTGTTATTTATAATTCTACGGAAATAATACCGCCTCTCAGGATGGACTGTTGTTGTATTCTGTTATTAAGAGTAAGAGTACCCTTAAGAGTACCCTGTGTGTTCAACAATTTACCCACTAACAAGATGCCTTCATCAAACCAAATAACCTTCTTTTAATATGATATAATACTGTTATTTCAAATATAACAATGCTGTGGAGAGAAAAATCTGTTTGTAGGTGATCTTCCATACCAGTCATGCTTGTTTGTTCAATTCTGATTGCTTAAAAGGTATTTATTCAATAACTGAACATCAAAAGAGTGAGAGCTGTTCAAAAACAGATTTGAGAATAATATCATAAAAAGAGGAAAACAAACTCTATAGGCTTGCCCAACACCTCTTTTCAAGCAGAACTTTCAGGTGGTACCATGCCTTAATTTCAGTAAATTATTTCCATTTGCATATAGGGTTTTAATAGCTGAACTGAACATCTGGAACCAGGAAGTAGTCACAAAATTGAGTGCTCAGATTTTACTGCTGCTCGTTGATCATGTTGATAATTGAAGCTCGAGACTACATTTGTTCTTTTGTTAAAAAATCTTGACAAGTTTTCAAACATGTCACATTTTGAATGTTTAATTTAACTGTCCCACATTTCAAGTTTCTGTATTGTAGCTTCTCTTTTATTTTGGACTTGAAAAACCTTTACTCATTGACCGCAAAGATCAACACTGAATCTGATAAGTGACTAAAAAGTCTGAAAGATAAGCCAATTTGATTAGCCACTCAAAATCACAGAAATGATTTGTGATTTCAAATTTTCAGTGTGATTAAAAAAATTCCTATTTCATCATGCAGCTCAAAAAACCAAGAATGCCATCGTACTTTGGTATGTAAAAGAAGCTCATTTCTTCACATAGTACTCAGAACAAGAGTGATTGTTGAGGCCAGGGCTTTATGAATTAGTTAACAGCTTAAAGGCTCTGGTGGTGGTAATTCCTTGCCAAACCACAGGGTGGCGCTATATACTAACATCTCTTCTCTTCCCCACTCTGCAGACCGGATAATTGACAACCCTACAACCTCTGACGTCACTTCCAGTGTCCATCCTCCTGGGCCAGCCTCTTCCTGCCTGGCCTGTATTTAACTGGAAGTGTCGCTATCTTGGGCATTCCATTTTCAGACTCAAGTTTACAGAGATGCTGAAAAGCACTGTGTCATTTTGTTTTTACAATATATATGGGGTTGCGGTGTCACCCCAAACCTTTATCTGTCTTTATCTTCTTATACAACTACCTTAACACAGACACTCATGAGAAAGAGAGCTAGGCCAGCAGAGTAAAACTTTAAGCTAGTAAAAATAAGTAAATAGAAAACAGGGGAGAGAATCTGCTTCCTCAATTAAAATGCTTATTCTAAAATGTTATTGATTAGTTCCTAACAGGTTTTGAAAAAGTTTTGTACAGATCCTCTAAGTGAGAATATGATGTTTTTCCAATTTCAAATAGTATATAACATCAGTTACCCACTGACTCAAAAGAGGTGAATGAGGATTCTTCCACTTGAACAAGATAAGTCTACGTGCTAATAGTGTAGTGAAGGCGATTACAGTTTGTTTGTCCTTCTCCTCTTCAAGCCCATCTGGAAGAACACTAAACACAGCTGTTAATGGGTTAGGAGGGATTGTGACACCAAGGCTGTCTGAAAGACATTTTAAGATTTTGGCTCAGAATGATGTTAATTTTGTGCACCCCCAAAACATGTGACCCAGTGAGGCTGAAACTTGATTGCAATGTTCGCAAGTTGGGTCTTACCCTGGAAACATTTTGGACAATTTTAAATAAGACAGATGTGCTCGATATATAATTTTAAGTTGAATAATTGTATGCTTTGTGCATATGGAGCTCGAGTGAATTTTGTGCATTGCTACCTTCCACTCCTTTTCTGAGATGTTGAGTGAAACATCCTTTTCCCACTGTACTCTTGGATCTTTGAAAGGGAGGGACTGTAAAATGGTTTTATATATTACGGAGATGCTGTCTGAGTCCTCAAGACTGATCAATATTTTTTCCGGCATAGGGGTAGGTAGGAGGTGAGGAAAATTGGGCAGGTTTTGTTTAACAAAGTTTCTGATTTTAAGGTAATGAAAAAAATGTGTTGCTGGAAAGTTACATTTGGATTGTAATTGCTTGTAGGATGCAAAGATGTTGTTTATGTACAGATCTCTAAGTGATTTAATCCTGAATGTTTTCCAGACATTAAAAACTACATACGTTTGAGAAGGTGGAAAAAAGTGGTTCTCATGCAGAGGTGCCACAGTTAAAAGATCCTCTATCTTAAAATACTTCCTACATTGGTTCCATATTCTGAGTGGGTGAAGCACAATTGGGTTGTTAGTATATTGGCGATAACTTGCATTTATTGGGGCACAAAGCAAGGAATATAAAGAAGTGCTGCAGGATTTTATTTCTATTGTGGACCAAGCCCGTGTATGTTCGTCTATTTCTGTCCATGTCCTGGTTTTTATAGCTTGTATATTTGCGGCCCAGTAATAAAACTGAAAGTTCGGTAGAGCCATGCCACCTTCCACCTTAGGTCTTTGTAGGGTCGTTGCTTTGGATACATGGATGTTTGAATTCCAAATAAATGAGGTTACAGTTGAATCTAATTTCTTAAACAATTATTTATTGATCTATGTTGGAATGTTATAAAAAAGCTTAGGAAGGATATTCATCATAACAATGATGATTCTTCCAGCTAAAGTGAGATGAAGGGTAGACAATCTATGCAAGTATTGTTTAATTATTTCCATACAGACAGCAAAATTTTGTTGATAAAGAGCTTTATGTTTATTTGTGATATTTACCCCTAGGTATTTAAACTGATCTGCGATGATAAAAGGGAAGGTGTCCAATCTAATATTGTGTGCTTGAGAATTCACTGGAAAGAGCACACTTTTAGTCAGGACCTCAGACTGGGTAGAAGGTTCACCTTCCAATAGGACAAAGCAAAGACAACACAGGAGTGGCTTAGACACAGCTCTGGGAATGTCCTCTGTTGCCCAACCAGAACCTAGACTTAAATGCATTTGAACACCTCTAGAGAGACCTGAAAATAGTTGTCTACTGGCAGTCTCCATCAAAGCTGAAAGAACCTGAGAGGATCTGCAGAGAAGAATGGCAAAAAATCCCCAAGAAGACCCTATAATGGAATTGTTGCCAAAGGGGCTTCAATGAAGCACTAAGTAAAAGTTCTGAATACTTGTGTCCATGTGATATTTTAGGGTTTTGTTTGTAATAAATTTGCAGTATTTTTAAAAAGCTGTTATTGATTTGCTACAGAAGCTGGCTCTTGGGACGTGGAATGTCACCTCTCTGAAGGGGAAGGAGCCTGAGCTTGTGCGTGAGGTTGAGAGGTTCCGGCTAGATATAGTCGGGCTCACCTCAACGCACAGCTTGGACTCTGGAACCAATCTCCTTGAGAGGGGCTGGACTCTGTACCACTCTGGAGTTGCCCCCGGTGAGAGGTGCCGAGCGGGTGTGGGTATACTTATTGCCCCCCGACTTGGAGCCTGTACATTGGGGTTTACCCCGGTAGACGAGAGGGTAGCCTCCCTCCGCCTTCGGGTGGGGGGACGGGTCCTAACTGTTGTTTGTGCGTATGCACCGAACAGCAGTTCAGAGTACCCACCCTTTTTATATCCCTAGAGGGTGTGCTAGAGGGCATACCTTCTGGGGACTCCCTCGTACTGCTGGGGGACTTCAATGCTCACGTGGGCAATGACAGTGAGACCTGGAAGGGCGTGATTGGGAGGAATGGCCCCCCCAATCTGAACCCGAGTGGTGTTCTGTTATTGGACTTCTGTGCTCGTCACGGATTGTCCATAACAAACACCATGTTCAAGCATAGGGGTGTTCATATGTGCACTTGGCACGAGGACACTCTAGGCCTCAGTTCGATGATCGACTTTGTGGTCGTGTCGTCGGACTTGCGGCCACATGTCTTGGACACTAGGGTGAAGAGAGGGGCGGAGCTGTCAACTGATCACCACCTGGTGGTGAGTTGGCTTCGATGGTGGGGGAGGATGCCGGTAAGGCCTGGTAGGCCCAAACGTGATTTGAGGGTCTGCTGGGAACATCTGGCAGAGCCCCCTGTCAGAAGTAGCTTCAACTCCCACCTCCGGCAGAACTTTGACCACATCCCGAGGGAGGTGGGGGACATTGAGTCCGAATGGGCCATGTTCCGTGTCTCTATTGTTGAGGCGGCTGACCGGAGCTGTGGCCGTAAGGTGGTCGGTGCCTGTCGTGGCGGCAATCCCCGAACCCGTTGGTGGACACCGGCGGTGAGGGATGCCGTCAAGCTGAAGAAGGAGTCCTACCGGTCCCTTTTGTCCTGTGGGACTCTGGAGGCAGCTGATAGGTACCGGCAGGCCAAGCGGAATGCAGCTTCGGTGGTTGCTGAGGCAAAAACTTGGGCATGGGAGGAGTTTAGGGAGGCCATGGAGAACGACTTTCGGACGGCTTCGAGGAGATTCTGGTCCACCGTCCAGCGTCTCAGGAGGGGGAAGCAGTGCAGTGTCAACACTGTATATGGTGGTGATGGTGCGCTGCTGACCTCGACTTGGGACGTTGTGAGTCGGTGGGGGGAGTACTTCGAAGACCTCCTCAATCCCAATAACATGCCTTCCAATGAGGAAGCAGAGCCTGGGGACTCAGAGGTGGGCTTCCCCATCTCTGGGACTGAGGTCACCGAGGTGATCAAAAAACTCCTTGGTGGCAGGGCCCCGGGGGTGGATGAGATACGCCCGGAGTTCCTCAAGGCTCTGGATGTTGTAGGGCTGTCTTGGTTGACACGTCTCTACAACATCGCATGGACATCAGGGACAGTGCCTCTGGATTGGCAGACCGGGGTGGTGGTCCCCCTCTTTAAGAAGGGGGACCGGAGGGTGTGTTCCAACTACAGAGGGATCACACTCCTCAGCCTCCCTGGAAAAGTCTATTCCGGGGTTCTGGAGAGGAGGGTCCGTCGGATAGTCGAACCTCGGATTCAGGAGGAACAGTGTGGTTTTCGTCCTGGTCGCGGAACAGTGGACCAGCTCTACACCCTTAGCAGAGTCCTGGAGGGTGCATGGGAGTTCGCCCAACCAGTCTACATGTGTTTTGTGGACTTGGAAAAGGCGTTCGAGTATGGAGTACCGGACCCCCTGATAAGGGCTGTTCGGTCCCTGTACAACCGGTGTCAGAGCTTGGTCCGCATTGCCGGCAGTAAGTCGAACCCGTTTCCAGTGAGAGTTGGACTCCGCCAGGGCTGCCCTTTGTCACCGATTCTGTTCATAACTTTTATGGATAGAATTTCTAGGCGCAGCCAGGGCGTTGAGGGGGTCCGGTTTGGTGGGCTCAGGATTGGGTCACTGCTTTTTGCAGATGATGTTGTCCTGTTTGCTTCATCAGGCCGTGATCTTCAGCTCTCTCTGGATCGGTTCGCAGCTGAGTGTGAAGCGGCTGGGATGGGAATCAGCACCTCCAAATCCGAGACCATGGTCCTCAGCCGGAGAAGGGTGGAGTGCCCTCTCAGGGTTGGGAGCGAGATCCTGCCTCAAGTGGAGGAGTTCAAGTATCTCGGGGTCTTGTTCACGAGTGAGGGAAGAATGGAGCATGAGATCGACAGGCGGATCGGTGCAGCGTCCGCAGTGATGCGGGCTCTGCATCGGTCTGTCGTGGTGAAAATGGAGCTGAGCCATAAGGCAAAGCTCTCAATTTACCGGTCAATCTATGTTCCTACCCTCACCTATGGTCATGAGCTATGGGTAGTGACCGAAAGAACGAGATCGTGAATACAAGCGGCTGAAATGAGTTTCCTCCGCAGGGTATCTGGGCTCTCCCTTAAAGATAGGGTGAGAAGCTCAGTCATCCGGGAGGGGCTCAGAGTAGAGCCGCTGCTCCTCCACATCGAGAGGAGTCAGATGAGGTGGCTCGGGCATCTGATCAGGATGCCTCCTGGACGCCTCCCTGGGGAGGTGTTCCGGGCACGTCCAACCGGGAGGAGGCCCCGGGGAAGACCCAGGACACGCTGGAGGGACTATGTCTCCCGGCTGGCCTGGGAACGCCTCGGGATTCTCCCGGAAGAGCTAGAAGAAGTGGCCGGGGAGAGGGAAGTCTGGGCATCTCTGCTCAAGCTGCTGCCCCCGCGACCCGACCTCGGATAAGCGGAAGAGAATGGATGGATGGATGGATGGATGTTATTGATTTGTCATTCTGGGGTATTTAGTGTGACTTGATGTGTGGAAAAAAATAATTTAAACAATTTCAGCATAAGGCTGCAACGTTCCCTTGGAACCCAAAACCTATTTCTTTATTTTTCTTTATTTCACACACCTATTGAACACCAAATACAAGCAGTGTTGGCTATACTTCACACTACTGCATAGCATATACCATCCCAAAATACAAGTATGGATGATGTACATTTTCCATTGTTTAGATATTTTTTTAGCATAGTGCTTAAGTGATTTGCTCAAGACCACATGGTGAGTCTGAGGCAGGAACTGGACTAGAAATCTTGTGGTTTGGAGTCTAGTCCCTGGTCCACTACGCCATACTGCCTGCCTGGTATGCAGCAATAGATTTAGATTTAGATAGATACTTTATTAATCCCAAGGGGAAATTCACATACTCCAGCAGCAGCAGCATATTGATAAAAAACAATAAATTAAAGAGTGATAAAAATGCAGATATAACAGACAATAACTTTGTATAATGTTAACGTTTACCCCCCTGGGTGTAATTGAAGAGTCGCATAGTGTGGGGGAGGAACGATCTCCTCAGTCTGTCAGTGGAGTAGGACAGTGACAGCAGTCTCTTGCTGAAGCTGCTCCTCTGTCTGGAGATGATACTGTTTAGTGGATGCAGTGGATTCTCGGTAACTGACAGGAGCCTGCTCAGCGCCCGTTGCTCTGCCACAGATGTTAAACTGTCCAGCACCATGCACACAATAGAGCCTGCTTTCCTCACCAGTTTGACCAGGCGTGAGGCATCCTTCTTCTTTATGCTGCCTCCCCAGCACACCACTGTGCAGAAGAGGGCACTCACCACAACCGTCTGATAGAACATCTGCAGCATCTTATTACAGAAGTTGAAGGACGCCAGCATTCTAAAGAAGTATAGTCGGCTCTGTCCTCTCTTGCACAGAGCATCAGTATTGGCTTTCCAGTCCAGTTTATCATCCAGCTGCACTCCCAGGTATTTATAGGTTTGCACCATCTGCACACAGTCACCTCTGATGATTATGGGGTCCATGAGGGGCCTGGTCCTCCTAAAATCCACCACCAGCTCCTTGGTTTTGCTGGTGTTCAGTTGTAGGTGGTTTGAGTCACATCATTTAACAAAGTCCTTGATTAGGTTCCTATACTCCTCCTCCTGCCCACTCCTGATGTAGCCTGCAATAGCAGTGTCGTCAGCGAACGTTTGCACGTGGCAGGACTCCGAGTTGTATTGGAAGTTCGATGTATATAGGCTGAACAGGACCGGAGAAAGTACAATCCCCTGCGGCGCTCCTGTGTTTTAAATAGGCTTTGCACTGTGCATGAATAAGCATTTAAATGTCAAGTGAATTTGGAATAGCAGCCTGCCATACGAGGTGCGTTTAGCTTTTCATGACATGCACTGTTTGTAGGTACAAACTGTTGGTGGTATGTTTTGTAATATTGTGGCACCATCTGCTTGATGATAACGCTATCATTTTATTGTTAAAAGTACACCAGAGCATTCTGAAATATTAAGCCTCCTTGACGCTGAGCCCTTGGATCACCCAGTAAATGCCAGGGAATCTCACCTGTAGGCTTGGCTCGAGGGCTTACATGTTCTACGACTATGTAATGGCCAGTGTGTTTTTCAACTCTGTCATGTGCTGGGCTGATAACATCACTTTAAGAGAGGCTCACCAAATCTTAGAAGTTCATTAAAAAGGCAGGCTCAATTTTGGAACAACCTCTTAAGCCACTGGAGGTGTTACTGGAGGAGAGATTGAAGACAAAACTGAGTGCCATTAAGATCAATGCTGCGCATCCTCTCTCTGGCACAACAGCATTGGGCATTGGGGAATTTTAACCAACAAATTATTCAACAGTAGTGTGTCAAGAAACACTACTGGGGCTCCTTCATACCTATGGCAGTGTGTCTTTATAGTGCTTCACTATAACTGTATCTGCTCTTTTTATCTTTAGCCAAGTCAGATGTTTTTCTTTTAGTTTACTTTCCTTTTAGTCATTCTGATGTGTATTTGAGAGGGGGTTGTTGTTTGTTATACTGTAGTATAAAGTGACCGGGTTAGACAGAATAGGAAAGGCAGCTTTGAATTGTTGGGGTTTAAGAAGTAAATACCAACAAAAACAGTGCACTGTAGCACAACAAAATAGACAGCTTTAATATCCCTCAAATCAGCATTTTCTCAGGATCATTGAACACTCGGCACAACAAGTCAGGTTCTGTATCTATCTATGTTTTTGTAATTCTCTATGTGAACCATTATGCAGGTCTCTTCCTGCTCATTGTTCAAATCTTCTGTTTTTGATCAGATTACTGTGGTTTAATCCTATTATGAGCACAAGGCTACCAATGTTGTGGGCAGTGATTGGCAGGTGGCCCCTCCTCTTAGGGGATCACTAACAAGACACAAGGAACATAACAAAGGCAGCATAAATACATAGACTAAGCAAAATATAAAGAGTGATGCACATAAACAACATAAATCAAAGTATCAAAAATTAACAAAAGTATAAAGTAAAAATACAACATGAAAAGCCAGCCACCTCCAGTAACAAGCCTCTCTATAGATCCACACAGAAAGTTTAACTGATTCTTTGACCATCTACCATCAGTCTCTCATTCCCCAGATGTTCTAAAACTGCATGATGCTTCTCAGTTCTTGCACCTAAGCTGTGGAGTGAGCACCCATCTGATAACCCATTTGGCTCTCAGTCTACTGATGTTCATGTGCTTCTTGATGAACCAACTCTTTACAAACAATTTTGGAATGGCTTATACTTTCTTAATCTGGGCTTGCATTGATATTTGCATTTATTTTTTGTCAAGCAGATTTGATTATACTGTATTTTGATCTCTTTTAGCAACTTCTTGTTCTTAAAGTTTAATTTTATTCTTTACTACTTAATCTTGTAGTTAGCATTAAAACTGTGTGTGCTCCAATTTTCCTCCTACAGTTCAAATCAGTTGTCTGTTATATTAATTGGTGGCTCAAAATTTGCTTGTTAAAAATGAATATTGGTATGTGTACTGGTGTGCAATGAACTGGGTTTCCATCCAAAGCTGCTTCCTACCTACTAACCAGTGTTGCAAGGATGTGCTCCATTGTCCCACAACTCTGGAACTGGATTAAGTGGTGTCAGAGATCATTTTTCTAGCTTACCTGAGATAAGTAATACCACACTAGGACACAAGCTGGTGCTCTTGCTATTGGTATCGTTTTATTTTCCATCCACAGCTCAAAGAAGATGCCCAATGAGGGCAACTGAATCCACCCCTTCTGGCCAGGTGGCCTCTCAGTTTGGACTTGGGCCAGCCTCACAACAGAGCTCTCAACTGAAGCTACACCACTTACCTGAGCTTACCTGAAATTTTTGAGAAGGCAGTGCAGCCTGCGAGTTTATGTTCTGTTTTAGTGCAACCGTGCCCCTGTTTATTTTGATGATTTTTCCAAAGTTGTTAAAAGGGGTGATTTACGCTTTGGACTGGTGTCATTCCTCGCTCAACCACAGTGGGATTAATAAATTAATTAAAATTTTTAGTCAAAGTTTTTCAGTCCCTTTCTGAACTTTTAAGTTCCTCACTACTGTACCCTACATTTGGCAGATAAGGCAACATTCATTTTTTTGGTTCTATGAAATTAAATGTATTATTATTTCTGTTTATTTAGTAATATTGTTCATTAGTTTTTGTTGTATGTCTCTGAGACCTATATTATGAAATAAAGACTGAAAAATAGATGTTTAGATTTCAATAAAGAATGCAAAAAGCATTCATACAAAAAACATTTATTTGTTTTATGATTCTTTCCAGCATCAATGTTTTGCAAGATACAGTATTTTTTCAGTCACATATACAAGTACACAGAATCAAGCTAAGGATTAAACAATAATCCCAAAACATGTCTTGTTTTTACTGCTTCAGAACCCACTTCTGCATATTTTTAGTGGAGCATAAAATTTACATCATGAGCCAGTAAACACCATATAATAAATTAATAATCTGGCTTTCATCCATCCATCCATTATCCAACCCGCTATATCCTAATTACAGGGTCACGGGGGTCTGCTGGAGCCAATCCCAGCCAACACAGGGTGCAAGGCAGGAAACAAACCCAGGGCGCACACACACCCACACACCAAGCACACACTAGGGACAATTTAGAATCGCCAATCCACCTAACCTGCATGTCTTTGGACTGTGGGAGGAAACCAGAGTACCTGGAGGAAACCCACGCAGACACGGGGAGAACATTCAAACTCCATGCAGGGAGGACCTGGGAAGCGAACCTGGGTCTTCTAACTGCGAGGCAGAAGTGATCTGGCTTTCATTTGGTGGACTTTATGTAGTTGTATGAATTAAAAGCATGAAATGAAAACACCCTTTTTAGGATTCGGCATGATCCAATACTTTTTAGAAATTTGTGACAGATGATTAAAAGTGGAAGTGTGGATTATGTAATCAGTACTGATATGAGTGGTTATTAGCATCAATATTTATGGAAGTAGTTAATCAAAGGTATTTTTAGGATTCTAAAGATACAACAGATTTGAGGGTGTGGGTGAGGCAGCCTTTTGTCCAGTTTCTCATTGAATTATTTTGCTTCCAGATCAAGCGGAGAGAAGGCATAAGGCAGAATCTCTTTCAATGTTGTCTTCTCGCAAGTTCCGTCCAGTTTAACTAAGTATAGATCCCAGTGTGGAGTGAACTGTAATTAGAGACAAGGAAAACATGTTATAAGGAGAAATAGGAACCAGAAATTAAGCCAAATGATTGATATGTCTTTTCTCCGCTGTTTGATCCTTTTATAACATTGGGGTCCCAATTGGGTACAGGGCTGCAATGAGAACCTCCGCATTGTTAAGGTTTAAGAAGACAAGTTATTGTGTCTTTATCTGTACACTCAGTTGACTGCATTATTAGAACACCTGACATGGTCTGAAGTGTTACTTGTTGTGTGGAAGGAACACTGGAACATTAGAAAGACCATTCGGCCCAACAAGCTTTTTGACTATTTGCTAATACACCTGTTCTAGACAGTGGGTGCTGGATCACATTTTATCTTCTTTGATCATTTTTCCAGGTGAGAGTCGTGGCAGCTGGATCTTTTCTTTAGCAATTATACGTTAAACTTTCTGGCCTGTAGTTGTTTGGATCAGCCTGATCACTCTTTTATACAATAGGATAATATTTGCTAGCCTTCAGTCTTTAGGAATTTCACCAGTGCACAGTAATTTTTGGAAAATATGTGCCAAAGGTTTATATCTGTATTCAATAACTTCCTTAAGTACTTGAGGATAAATGTTATATGGTCCTGGTGATTTTAATGCTTTAGCCCATTTAATTTAAGCAGTACTTGACACTCCTTTGTAGTCCCTGTTAATTTTAGGAAGTTATCAACTTACACATACAAATTTGCAAGTTCAAAGAATTGCTGTTTCGTTGTCTTTTTTAATTCTAGCTCAGCCTTACTATTCCTAGTACTATTCACTTAATCCTTGACCATTCTTTTGCTACTGAAACATTGAAAGAATCTCTTTGGGTCATCTTTCACGTCTTCTGCTCTATCCTTTTTAACCATTCCTCTCATATACCCTACTATGAACATTAGAATGGGTAGGATATGTGATTAGTGATTTGGACAGTGGTATGACTGTTGGTGCCACATGTGGTGGCTACAGCATCTCAGAAATAGCTGTCTTCCTGAGATTTTCATAGTCACAGTCTCTAGACATTTATAGAGAATATTGTAATAGATACAGACATCTAGTCAGTGACAAGTCTGTGTGCAAAAACACATTTTTAATGAGGGAGGTCAAGAGAAAATGGTCAGAGATTTTTTTAGGCTAGACCACACATACTCAAATAACAGCTCTTTACAACAGTCATGACCAGATCTACCAGCAGGGTGACTTGGGTGCACACCATAGAGCCCTACTCACAAAAGGGCCTTCGCTTTTGTGAGAGATGAAATGCCTAATAACAGGAAAAGTCCAATTACAGGCCCTTACAGCAATCTTCTATCCAGCACACACCGCTGCCTCACTTTGATCAACATGATTACAGACTGATCTACTCAGACCTATAAATCTTTCAAAGGAAAAATATGAGTCTAGGCTGGTTGACATAGCTGGGGCAAAATCAGAGCTGTCTGATAGGACACTTTTATGACTTTGTACATTTTGTGTTACTTGGCTACAATAAAAAAGAAGTCAACATGGATGGTCATTCAAAATGAGAGCCCAGTGGTGCAATTAAAACAAAAAAATTAAAAAAGATAAGACGCAAAAGACACTGTTTTGCTGAAAACTACACCTAACATTTAAAAGGAATAATGACTTGAACAAGTACATTGAACAAGATATAAATACTGCACTTGAGACTAATGAGAATGAAGTTACCCATGAGAGGGCTGATGTCACCCTTTTAGTAGCTTGCCATCAATTTACAGTCTAGTTCTATGGAGTCGCTAATATAAACAAGAAGAACAATGTGACAGACAACACCACCACTGCAGGAGATAAGATGCACTACACAAGACCAGACCCAAAAAAAGACCTCCGTTCTGGTCTTTTGTTTTATGTGGCCCCAAAATACCCTGTTACCACAAAGTGGCATAGACCTTTTTAAATATTTAACTGATGTCCGCTAACTGTGATATCAAATCACTTGGAGATTTAATGTTGTATTCATCAGTATGTTTGTTACATTTATTGCAACACACAAATGAACAAAAATAAGGAAGGTAAATCTGATCCAATATACAGTTTTGGACTTTATTTCTACTTCAGTCTCCATACATGATTTATTATTGACATATGTAATGTTCATAATTTGTGAATATATGTGTGTGCCTGGTGAGGGTGTCATCAATGGGGATAGTGACATGAGATGAGGAGGAGCCTTTTGAGCTTTGACACCTTGAAGCCTGTGGAGGTCTTAATTTAAACCTGACAACAGTGATGTGCAGATGGGCACCTCTCAGTATGCAATGCACTACATGCTGAAGTGGATAGGCTACAGTTGAAGGGCAATTACTCACAAGGGAAAGGAATGGATAACCAATCCAGAGGACAGCTGATTTTCAATTTAGTGTGGAAAATGTAGCTTCTGTATTTAAACTTCCCATTTGGGTTTGCCCTTTAAGTCCAGCTCATGCTTTTCTCCTTCAGTGTTAACTTGCATTATCGGTTTGGGATGCTATGGACAACTCAGTTAGTACTTACCTCCATTAACACCTGTCTGCATGCACCACATGGCCCGATAAAGTTGTTTTTCATGTCACTACAAAACAGACACAATGTAGAATCTGTGACCTAATGCTACAAATAATACCAGTGACATTTCACAGAGATTAGAATGAGAAACCCCTTAGAGGCAGTCATGTCATCATGACTCAGCCTAGGACACATTATGACTAGCTGCTTCGATAGATAGATAGATAGATAGATAGATAGATAGATAGATAGATAGATAGATAGATAGATAGATAGATAGATAGATAGATAGATAGATAGATAGATAGATAGATAGATAGATAGATAGATAGATAGATAGATAGATAGATAGATAGATAGATAGGTGAAAAAGCACTTTTATCTGTGAAATAGCCATGGCTGAGTACAGTTCTTGATAAGTTAGTGATGTAATGTTACAAGATTCTCTTCTCAGTATATATTGTGAAGGCTAGGGGGTGCCAGGTAGCCCCAAACCCCAAACATGAAGACAGACAGATGATAGATAGATAGATAGATAGATAGATAGATAGATAGATAGATAGATAGATAGATAGATAGATAAAATGTAATTCTTATTCTTATTTTTACAGAAGCTCAAGAAGTATTGTAGCAAACAACAACCATCTTCAAATCACATAAGAATTGCAAAAAAGGTGAATGTTTCTGACTTAGTTTAAGATAAAAGAGCAGTCACAGTCACAGTTCCCAGTGCTAGTGTGTCAGAGAGAGAATATGCAGCATTATTCATAAGTTTTGTCTTCATTGTCTCCTTCATTATTACCTCCAGTGGTTGAGAGTGCAGACTCACTAAGCTGATTTGGATAAAAGTGTGAGTTAAATAAAATAAATAAATGACTGAGTTCTCCTGACATACTTGCTATCATGGCATAAATCCTATAACATCATTGAGAAGTTGCATCAGGCTGAGGATGAGTCACCAACAAAATGAGTTGACATCCCATCATTCAAATGGATTGCTTCAGAATCTGCTGCAGGGGAGCCTATAAAAACTGCAAGCCTGCCAAAAGACACATGAACACCAATTCTAAACCATCCTTCCAAGAACAGCAACGTAACTAAAAGTGACATAAAGAGCAAACAATCCATTGGGTTGGTGCAGGCAAGCACCAGCCTAGTGCTACTGTATGTACAGTAGAGGCCAAACACTTCCATCCACCTTGGCTACAGATATCCAAACTCAGTGTTTCATAATTTCACACATGTCATGTTACTACACCTTACCCATTTTAGGTCAATTAGGGTATCTACTTTATAATACAGAATGTAACAGACAGCTTTATTTCAGCCTTTATTTAGGAAATCAGATTTTCAGTGTGTCAAAGGTTTACATACACCAAGCTGAAGGTGTGTTTCAACAGCATGGAAGATTATAGAAATTGATGCAATTAAGTTTTGAAGCCTCTGATTGGCAGATGGTCTTGCTTGAGATAATTAGGAGTGCACCTGTTGTTGCATTTGAAGGCCCAACCATTTAGAGCCAGTGCCTTGTTGCCTTTGATCCCATGGAAAACTCCAATCAACTCTGCCAAGAACTCAGAATAAAGAGGTGGACCTCCAAATTTCCAATTCGTCTTTAGGATAAATTTCCAAATAACTGTAGGTACCACAAGCTTCTGTACAAACAAACATATGTAAATGCAAATATCTAAGGGCCACACAGATACTTCATCGTTCAGGAATGAGGCACAAATTAATTCCCAGGTATGAATGAACTTTGTTGAAAAAGGTTCAACTAAACCCCAAAAGAGCAACAAAGGAAATGGTGAAGAAGTTGGGAAGATCAGGTGCCAAAGTAGCTACATCCACCATTAAGAGAGTCCTTAATGGACTGTCACAAAAAGTGGAGGCCTCAACTCTAACACCAACATGAAGAAACCAGAGTGAATTCTGTGGGTGATCAACAGGACAAACAATGGTCAGATGAAACAAACTTAAAACTGTTTCGCTGTAATGATTACCACTATGTAAGGAGGAAGAAGTGTGAGGCTTTTAAGTCAAACAACACTGTTTCTATTATTAAGCATGGGGGTGGCAGTGTTGTACTGTGAGTATAAAGGGACTGGGGCACTTCCGAAAAAAAATGGCATCATGAGGAAGGAGGATTATCTAGAACTTCTGAAGCAACACCTCAAGACTTCAGTCAGAAATTTGAAACTTAGACGCAAATTTGCTTCAATCAAAACAATAATGCTACTTATACCTCCTAATGTGTAACAAAATGGCTTAAAGACACCAAGGTGACAATATTGGAGTGGCCATCATGAAGCCCTGACTGGAATCTCATAGTAGATGTGTGGGCTGAGCTGAAAAAGCCATGTTCTGTTGAGAGGAATGAGTGAAAATTCCTGCCACGTATTGTGAGATGTTTGTGGAAGGCAACCCATTTGATTTTCATTTGATTCAACTTAAGCAATTGAAAGACAGTGTCACCAAATACTAACAATGTGTGTAAACATTTGACTCACTAAACATCTGTTATAGTAAAAAAATCTGAAATAAATCTTTCTCTGAGCTATTACTTTTGACATTACCACTTATGGAAATGAGGAAGATACCTTGATTGACTCATCAGAGGGTAACAGGACATGTGTGGAGTTTTGAAACACTGAGTCTGAAACTCTTTAGCCAAGGTGGATGGAAAACTTTGGCCTCAACAGCATATGTTCAAACTTACTACGTTCATTCTTGTGTCATGACCCATTATTTTCTACTATTATGTCTGGTCTGCTTCCATTATGAATACTATACACAGAATAATTTCAAAGGTTAATAATATGCATGTGTTGTCACATACACAATTAGGAGAGAGTTTCAAGGCTCTTTAAATAGCTGTAATATAATGCTGACCCAGGAGGGGGCATTGTTGGTGTTATGCCTTTCTCTTTCTCATACTCGGGACAGCCCTGATGTCATTTCTGTTCCTGCCAATAACCCTGCCTCCTCCCATCATGAGACCTTTAAAACCTAGAGCAATCTAAAATGAATTGGTCAATAGACTCTTGTCTGCAAAGACACTTCATCCAGCCGTCGTGCATGTTTGCCTGTTGTCTATGTTTATTCAATTTTTTCAGTCATTTTGCCATCAGCAATATACAGGTTCACTATCCAGTGCCAATCCATTTATCTTTTTGTGTCTCATTTTGTTACAGTGTCAAAAGCTGTAAACTGGAAAATTCTGGGATATTTTTGAAAAAACCTTATTCGAATGTGCTTGTGTTCTCTATTGCATGAAAAACTGACTGTCCGCACTGCTCCTGCTGGCCATACACCTCCACTTTTGCTTCAGTAGGCAGTGTTAGCGGAGACCAATATTCACTTTATGAGGGCAGATCATTCTGCAACAGTACATTTAACATCAAACTCCAGAGTGTTGCAGCAGGCACTCTAAAAATGATTAAGCTGCAGTTCAAGTTAGGCTGACCTCCCGACTGCATCACAAAGTATAACTTGGAATGACATGCAGGCAGATGGATGGTTGGGCCATCTGTTGTGATCAAAGGGGGGGGTTATGTGCTGGAAGTTGAACTTTGCCAATTTGAGTAGCTCAGTTCACGACTAGCAAGAACTCCCAGAGGTTGTTGCCCTCAAGGATTAGTTTTCCTCTTCTTCATAGCTTACTGTCCCTTGCATACTTTACCAGCATTATATATAAACAGATGTGTGTAATATTGTGAGAAAAATTTTGTGAACCTTTTGAAATCTGCATGACCTCCACTTCCACCACCAGGTGAGCTCCCTGAAGTGCCATGGAAATTCAGATAATTGATGCTGGATACACATCCATAGGGCTAAGAGGCAGCATTGCTAACCATTAGACCACCATGCCATCCTTTATATTAACCTGCTAAATAAAAAGGGTGAATTACCAGTTGATTGCCATGGCACAGAACTCTCTGTAGCCTTCAGAGATGGCTTTCTGAATAGCAGTTCTTTCTGCACACACTGTGAGGCCGTAAGATGCATTCTCCACATTGCATCCTAAGGAATGAAAGAAAAAGGAAAGACATGTTTACTATCAGTGCAGTGGCATTTGGTAAGAAAACATCATTGAAGAATTCTATGTCACCTGCGCCCACTTGGAGCTTGCACGCTTGGGGACTCTTGATTATTAATTAAAAATATGGAATGTCACAAACCCCTCTCATCACAAACTCGACCAAAAACTTGCAGCTGCTATAGTCCTACAGGATCCAAGTTTGACACCCTGATCTACTGTATATCTCTCATGCTTTTAGAGCTTGACAGTGAAAAATGACTTTATCTAATAGGGTGATGCTGATAATCTTTTGTGGGCTGAAGAAATAGGAGATGTAAAAATGAATCAGATAAACTTTTAGTAAAGCTTAACGGCATTCTCTGAAATGGCCAGACAAATGTCATACGACAATCATAGTAACTTACCACTTTGAGTAAGGAACTGAATGTTGCTCATCAAACTTTAAAAGCTTTGTAAAGGACTGGCATTGAGCAGAAGTAAGAGAAACATCCATCCCTTTTCTTAACCAGCTTATCCAGGACATGGTTGCAGGAAAACCACCTGTACAGGGCACCAGTCTATTGCATGGTGATCACGCCCACACACACATCAGGTGGCAATTCAGCAACACCTGTTTACCTAACAGACAGACACAGACACCTAGACAGGCAGGGTAGTGTAGTGGTTAAGGCTTTGGACTTCAAATTCTGAGGGTGTGGGTTTAAATCTCACTATTGAGACTATATAACCATGAGCAAGACCCTTGACCTGCTAGTGCTAAACCAAAAGAAATGTAACCAATTGTATCATAAAAGTTGTAAGTTGCTTTGGATTAAGGTGTCAGCCAAATAAGTAAATGTAACTTGCATGTCTTTGGACTGTGGGAGGAAACCGACCCAAACATGGGGAGATCATGGAAACTCTCCACAGGGAACACCTGGAATATGAACCTCTGTCTCCTTGTTTCAAAGCAGCAGCAGTATGACTATACCAAGTGATACGTACAAGTTTATTCCTTTAAGTAATATAAAAGCATGTCCAAAACCAGAGAAACTACATTTCTATAGTTTTTTTTCTTTAGGCAGCATTATAGCGCACAGGCCTCTATTGATCAGCTTACACCTACTAATAAAAGGAAAAACACTGCACCCTTGTGGTTTACTTCTGTCTTATTTTATATTTCCATCCATTCCTTTTCTAAATTAGCTTTGTCTTATTCCATGTATAATTAGTGGAGCCAATCAGGGTAGGAGCAGTTGTAAGAAAACAAGAAGAATCCTGGATAACACTCAGTCCACCAAGTACACATTCACACTCAGTCCCTGGGCAAATTTAGAATTGTCAGCTAATCTAATACATGCATCTTTGGAATGCCGGTGGAATGAGACCAATCGAAAAAGAAAACAGAGATACGTGCACTGGGAAAATGTACACATCAGACCACTGCCTGTATTTATCAAGTGTCTCAAGGTAAGAAAATTGTAGTAACTGGCTCAAAAATCTCAGAGGACTGTAAATTTAGGAATCTACTTCTAACTTCAAAAGGATTTTGGAGAGCTCGTCCTTAACTGTCCTAGCTCACTAGGAGCTTCCAGAAGTTGATGTTCAGGTAGAGATTGGTTCATACATATCAGGAAAGGTTTTGAAAATGCTGGACAATAACGAACTCATAAAAACATACAGTGGTGTGAAAAACTATTTGCCCCCTTCCTGATTTCTTATTCTTTTGCATGTTTGTCACACAAAATGTTTCTGATCATCAAACACATTTAACCATTAGTCAAATATAACACAAGTAAACACAAAATGCAGTTTGTAAATGGTGGTTTTTATTATTTAGGGAGAAAAAAAAATCCAAACCTACATGGCCCTTTGTGAAAAAGTAATTGCCCCCTGAACCTAATAACTGGTTGGGCCACCCTTAGCAGCAATAACTGCAATCAAGCGTTTGCGATAACTTGCAATGAGTCTTTTACAGCGCTCTGGAGGAATTTTGGCCCACTCATCTTTGCAAAATTGTTGTAATTCAGCTTTATTTGAGGGTTTTTTAGCATGAACCGCCTTTTTAAGGTCATGCCATAGCATCTCAATTGGATTCAGGTCAGGACTTTGACTAGGCCACTCCAAAGTCTTCATTTTGTTTTTCTTCAGCCATTCAGAGGTGGATTTGCTGGTGTGTTTTGGGTCATTGTCCTGTTGCAGCACCCAAGATCGCTTCAGCTTGAGTTGACGAACAGATGGCCGGACATTCTCCTTCAGGATTTTTTGGTAGACAGTAGAATTCATGGTTCCATCTATCACAGCAAGCCTTCCAGGTCCTGAAGCAGCAAAACAACCCCAGACCATCACACTACCACCACCATATTTTACTGTTGGTATGATGTTCTTTTTCTGAAATGCTGTGTTCCTTTTACGCCAGATGTAACGGGACATTTGCCTTTCAAAAAGTTCAACTTTTGTCTCATCAGTCCACAAGGTACTTTCCCAAAAGTCTTGGCAATCATTGAGATGTTTCTTAGCAAAATTGAGACGAGCCCTAATGTTCTTTTTGCTTAACAGTGGTTTGCGTCTTGGAAATCTGCCATGCAGGCCATTTTTGCCCAGTCTCTTTCTTATGGTGGAGTCGTGAACACTGACCTTAATTGAGGCAAGTGAGGCCTGCAGTTCTTTAGACGTTGTCCTGGGGTCTTTTGTGACCTCTTGGATGAGTCCCTCTGCGCTCTTGGGGTAATTTTGGTCTGCCGGCCACTCCTGGGAAAGTTCACCACTGTTCCATGTTTTTGCCATTTGTGGATAATGGCTCTCACTGTGGTTCGCTGGAGTCCCAAAGCTTTAGAAATGGCTTTATAACCTTTACCAGACTGATAGATCTCAATTACTTCTGTTCTCATTTGTTCATGAATTTCTTTGGATCTTGGCATGATGTCTAGCTTTTGAGGTGCTTTTGGTCTACTTCTCTGTGTCAGGCAGCTCCTATTTAAGTGATTTCTTGATTGAAACAGGTGTGGCAGTAATCAGGCCTGGGGGTGGCTACGGAAATTGAACTCAGGTGTGATACACCACAGTTAGGTTATTTTTTAACAAGGGGGCAATTACTTTTTCACACAGGGCCATGTAGGTTTGGATTTTTTTTTCTCCCTAAATAATAAAAACCACCATTTACAAACTGCATTTTGTGTTTACTTGTGTAATATTTGACTAATGGTTAAATGTGTTTGATGATCAGAAACATTTTGTGTGACAAACATGCAAAAGAATAAGAAATCAGGAAGGGGGCAAATAGTTTTTCACACCACTGTATCAATTTCACAGAGATGGAATAATATTCATAACAAATCTTGTATATTGTGTGATTACTCTATCTACATGGAGAAGCCATGCACTGCTGCTGAAATAAAAATGTTGGTAATGTTACGTTTAAATTGACACTTTGCAACAGCAATGATTTGGGTATGTCACAACCAACCATTTCTCAAATTTTGCACCAAACTTTGAATGCCCTTACAATGTATGAGGTAATTTACAGATTCATACATTTCCTCACCACTCCACGTGAAAAATTATTAAAGCAAGCTGCATTCATGCAAACTGGTATGCACATAAAGATCATTGCCCCAAGTGTGGATGAGCATGCATCTGTATCAACACTCAGGTGGTCATGGATGCAAACTGCTCTGTAGTAGCCAGTATATTACCCTGAAGATAGGCAGGGCTGGATGGGTGATTATCACCAAAATGTTACACAGGTACACTGAGCTCAGCATTCCATGAACTTCTGGAATATCTGCATTACACTTTACAAGCCCAGGAAGGTTCAAGAAGGTAGAAAAAGAACCCCAGGACAATCAATAAATAGAGCCTTGTAGAAGTTAAGGGGAGCATGGCATGGCACAGTGGAAGATAATCAGGAACACAGTAAGAATGAATGAGACTTCACAAACAGCATTGTTGCTAGTTTCAGTACAACTTACTTTCCGAGACATTTCCCGTGGCCATAACAGCAAGAAGGTGATTCTTCTGAAAGCAAACATATCCATTATCGGGCTGTACTCTCATTCAGTGTGTGTGTTTCAGTGTTTCCATCTTGGTGACCATTACAGTACTATTCTTAAATGGAAACAATTATATGCAGCTTAGTACAACTGGGCAGAGTGGTGGCTCTGAAGCTAGGGATTTGTGCTGGTAATCAGAAGGTTTCCAGTTTGACTCTCATTAAATGCCAGAAGTGACTCTACTCTGTTGGGCCCCTGAGCAAAGCCCTTAACCTGTAATTGCTTCGTCCTGGGTATGATGTTAATCTGCATCCTGCAAGCAGGTCCTCCAACTTGCAGGGAAAACTTGGGGGTTGGTGGCAGGATTGGCACTCCACCCACTGTAAAAAAAACTCTCAGTGTTCCAGTGTGGTGCTGAGGTGTCACCCATTGTATGGCTGCACTCGGATCTCAGTCTGGGTGGCTTGCTGTGTGGTGGATGTGGCAATGCACTGTAATCAGTGCATGCTCTTAACCTGTTAGCACAAAATCCTAACTTATTATCTTGTCCATTTTCTTCTTTAATTATTATTATTATTATTATTATTATTATTATTATTATTATCTTTGTTGTGAAGTGTTATTATCAGAAAACTATAAAATGTCATCACAATTTCCAAGGAACCTGCAAAATACCTTCATAAATACGACTTTGTGTTTCAGGGTGTGAAAAATTATGATGTCATTCAAATGTGAACTCCTTCTCCTAGTTGGGAGTAAGAGTACAACGCTTTATAAATAATTCACATGTCCTACTCTGGGGTAGGACAAATTGTTATCCTATTCAGAGTTTAAGTGCAATTTCTAGGAATAATTCTGATAAATACGGGCCCAGATCTTCATTTCTGCTCCTTAGAAATGTGAAGCTGCTTCAGTTAACACCTGTGCCATGATACTTCCTTATGTTTAACATTTTGAAAATTGGAAAGAGGTGGTCCTTACATTCTAACCTAAAATTTCATAGCAGTTTACCTCCCTATCTAGTACCTATTGCGCATTTACTTCAAATCCAAATAAAAAATGGAAAGTGGTCATTAATAAAAGAATTCAGTTGCGCCATTAGCAAAGTGTACCATCACTGTGCACATTACCAGTTTAACAGAAAAGAAAGGAAGGGTAAATCAATTGCATGAAATGTTGCACCAGCAACTTCAAGGACACCTTTGTAAGCTAAACAATAAGCATCAAAAGGAGTACAGATGAAAAAAGTGGGGGTAAATTAATGCAGTACATGAATTAATAACAATTCACTCAATACTTTTTGTGCAAAAAAAAAAAAAATCACAAAAATTTCTTATTCAATTACAGTGTATTGGGAAGCCATTGTCTACACCTCAACATCATCAGGGCAGGACACCGCTGTATTAGCTATTATAAATAGTTAAATCTTAGCTTGCTATTTTGTCTTTTGAAAGTGATTAGTGTTAAGTATAGGCGACAACTTCATGGAAAACCCAGTAGATGGTACACTTTGCACAGAATTACCATCAGTACAGAGAGTACTATTGTTAAGGTCAGAGTACGAGGAAACCACACAGTGGAGGTCCTGGCAGCAGCTGGGAGAGGTGGGAGCTTTGACAGATGAGTGACATAAAAGGGTGTCAGGACAACTGCTAGACAAACCTGAAGAATGACTAGTAATGAAGAGACAGTGTGACTGACACTGGAGGACCTTGATCACTCGCAGTGTCGCTCCCTGTGGTCTTACAACTGGAGAATCAAGGTGGTATATTAACATCCACAGCAGGTCACACAATAAAGTGATCATTAACAATTACTGGTATCCCTGCAGCTTTCTTTCTTACCTTTTGGTCATTTCCATACTACAACATTGTATGGGGCACTGCCCACAGGACTGGCTCCAGGCACAGACTCCAGTAACCCCAGACCACCTGGGGTACTGTTTTAAAATGTGTGCATTGGCATCATTAGGGGCTTGTGAATTGCATTGAATCCCTTCATCTAGAACCTGTTTGCCTTGGGAAACCCTACAAGGAGCTTCTGCCCAAAGTAGAAGAAGTTTCTACTCAGTACAGACCAAACACAAATCAATACTACCAACATGCTACTATATTTTACAGATAAAGAACACTGAAAGGGTTGTCATATCTATTGTCTTTTTAACACTATCCATAAACAGATCAATTCTGAGATGAAACTGGGTTTTCTTTCAGTAGAGATGTCGTTTTACAGGCTACCCTATAGAAGATTATTGTATTCCGAGAAGGCTGCATTTAAATAAAGAGAACTGCACAGTTGAGAACATCATTGTGCAAGGAAAGGTGGAGAAGTACTTAGCCCAGACTCTGCACTTTTGGCTTGAATCTGATGCTTGGTGGTGATGCCTGCAAATTCTTCTCCTGTTTGCGTGAGCAGGTTTTTTTTTTTTTTTTTGTCACTTTTATGCTAAAGATTTATGATTTCAAATCAGTCCTGTGTGAGTGCTGGTTTGTGCATGAGTGCTAGGTCACATTGTACATTAGTAAAGATGGTGACTACCCCAAAATAGTGTTGATGTTCAGGCACCTTCTAAGAATTAATTAAGGTATGCCAAAAAATGCTGCAGGGTCCAAGGGCTGACCCAAGCAACCCAGAAACAAACTAGTGGCACCAGGGACAGAGAACATTTTAAATAATCCAAAAAGACATATTTTCTCAGATAAGAAAATGCATTGAGCATATAACAGGAAATCTGAAAAATCTGGCTATATTAACTAAGCTGAGCTTGCACTGTAACTGTGTATGAGCTGAATTATGAAGATCGCTTCTAAAACAAAAGGTGAGTATATATAGAAACTCAGAAAAGAAACAAGAAATTTCATCCTTTCAGATACAAATCATTGAGATAATTGATGAAAATCAAAATATAAATTGGTGGTAATGTGAGAATATAATTTTAAAAATGGGTTCTTTTTGCATTGTCATTGTTAGTTACCAAACTACTGATCCATCTCCCGATAAACCTCCTGTCCTTACTAAACTCTATCACAGGCATCTGTTATACCTCATCTGGAAAATGTTAAATATGCCTTTCTGGAAAGGAACAATAACGTTAGACTTGAAGGTGGTCACTTTTCAGTTTTTAAGTTCATTGCGAAGATACACTTCACTTTAGAAATCTAAATAGAACAGCCATGGCCTGCAAGAACATTGGCCTATGTATTTTGGCCTCAACTCACCTTGAAATATTTTGCCTTCCTTGGTTAGCAAAGCAGCTCCAACTGGATATTTGCTGTATGGACAATAGGCTCGGGCTCTTGCTTGCTGACATTTTAAGATTAACTCTTTCACAACAGGATCTGAATGATAAAACAACAGTGTGGTTACTGCTTGCAGCCATTTTTGTTGTTCACTATGGGGTCTCCCAAAGAAGCATTACAGTAAGTAGAGTATTTTATAAAAACAAACAAATAAACAAATAAAACGCCTAACAAGTTTGTAGGCATTTTCTAGTTATAGATGACCCATAATTATAATGTACAATAGATGCCCAATATCAGTGTATATAATTGGCTTAATGGTATTATTCTGCACATACAGTATGTGCCATTATAATTTTTCTCACATTATACTAAACCCCACCACCTCATGCACTTACTTACTTACTTACACCAAAATATTTTATTGAACTCATTTCTGCTTGCTTAAAATAACTAATATATAATATAAGTAGAATGGTTGGAGGACTGCTTTGCAAAAGTCAAAGATACAGCCGATCATCTATTGCCATGAAAATTTGATTCTATCATTACCATATTTATTTAACTATAGCTATCCATATTACTAACCGAGAATGCTAAACCGGATGATGGACGCAGGCACATCCGGCAATGGGCCGTAGCTGCAAAAAGACGTACTGCGCAGGCGCAAAAAGAGTCCGCGAGAGTCGGCTGAGGAGCCGAGAAAGGCGGACAAAAGAGGGCGAGAGAGGCGGATGAGGGGCCGCGAGAGGCGGACAAGACCACAGAAAAAAGGAGTGAGCACAGGAAAAATGGAGAAATGAGGAAACGCAGGCAAAGCACGAAACACATTGCACACGAGACTAGACCCAAAAAAAAAAAAAAAAAAAAAAAAAAGAGGCTCGCGCACAACAGCAAGGCACCCCCCCCCCCTACAGACACCGGACGGGACACACACCAAGAGGGGGATTCAACAAGCCCATGGAACACAAAAAAAGAACACAAAACCACCCCACAGACCCTACAAGCAAGGGACGGGACACACACAAACAGGGGGATTCAACAAGACACAGAAACACAAAAAGAAAGAAGACGCTCGCGCGACAACAATCCTCAACGCCCCCCCCCCCACACACACACACACACATCCATAAGAAGTGACACCCAAAGCCACATATTCTAAAGTGAACATCAACACCTTCACACTAGACAGCATAGGTGTCAGCATTGGTGGATCTCCTTACAATAAAGCACTATTAACCGTTCAACTGCAGAAAAGGAAACATATTAACAGTGACTGCGATCCTCCTTATTACTTATCCATATTTCGCATGCTGAGAAAGAAACAAGTCATGAATACACGGTCACGGGTACAAAACGAAAAGGAAAGGATAACAGGAACAAACACACGAACACGAAAGAAACAACAAAATAGACGGCTATGCAGCATAGGTGGATCTCATTACAATAAGGCACTATTAACCGTTCAACCGCAGAAAAGGCTCCATATTAACAGTGAGTGCAATACTCCTTATTACTTATCCATATTTCTAAAAGAAAAAATGACTCGACTCCAAAAACGCAAAGCTCAACTAAAGCTTCTAACTAACGATGTACCTAAAAGTAAAAACTTTATGAACTGCATTAGATCCTACAATAGTTCATTTAATATGCACAAATCTACATCCTAGATCCACATGACGCAAACTATCAATCAAAGTGCTGCATCGCAACAGGCACGGATTCAAAACGAAACACCTCCCGTCTCGGACATACGTTAATGGAAGCGAAGGCTACAACGGGCTTCTCACACAGCACAGGCAAATCGATTACAGCTCCAAAACAACACGTCCCAAATACTACACATGCAACAACGCGCCTCTCAAACGGCACAAGCAAAACATACACCAGGAAAATTCATTCGGATTAATGAATGTCATTTGCAATCATTGTCATTCAGTTCACTTCCCTCAAGAAACAACTGGCAATACAAGTTATACATTTACACGTTGTTGTCAAAAGGGTCAAATTACACTGCCTTCTTTACATTCATATACTGAATATCTACAGAAGCTTATAACTGATGATGTACCTGAAAGTGAAATCTTTATCAACTACATTAGATCCTACAAATCGGAATCCACTATGAACATTAACGGTGGCACTGCACGTGACATCCGTCTTGAAAAAATGTTGTTTATTGATGAATGTTCAATGGCATGAACAAACGTTTATGAATAATAATATTCGATTTGGAGGAAAGGTACTTTTATGAGGAGGAGATTTTAGACAGTGATTAGCTATTCTTCCAGATGCCATGCACTCAGCTATTGTTCAGTGCACCTTAAAATACGCAGACAATTGGCATTGCTTTCAAAAGATACAGTTAGTAAAAAAGATACGATGTCCAGAACCAGATCATAACAATTGCTTATTACAACTGAGAGATGGTACACTCACCAATACAGATGGACTTCAGACACATATTATTACAATTCCTCAAGCCTTTATCTGCGACGACTTAGTTACAGAGAGATTTGGAACAGCAATCTCATTAGACCAAATGCCCCTTTTAACACGACGCACTATATTATGTCCAAAAAATATTAATGTGGAAAACATAAATACCCAAGTCATTCCATTACTTCCTGGAAAGACACAACTCTTTCTAAGCTCTGACAAACTTGACTCTGATCACAACAATAACCATCTTAAATGACCTTACAAGTTCTGAGCTGGAATTACCTTTTACACTTAAACGGCATGTACAAAGAAATTTTCTAATAAACCTTTACACTGTGCCACACACTTTATTGTTTGCTTTCTATTTGCATCATCTACACTGTCACACTATTCTATATCTCATTCATACATCACGCTCTTTGTCATTCCCGACACCAGGGGTTGGCGAGCGAAGCGAGCAGGGGGCGGAGCCCCCTAGTATTTACCTAAACAGTTGTCAATCAGCCAACCATGGGATATGGGAAGAAAGCCAAAGCACATGAAGAAAAACAGACATAGAAAAGATAAGACCATACAAACTCCATATAGACAGTGAGGTTTTTGGATCAGTGAGGTATCGCGGCTAACTTGTGGGTCATTACAATTATACAATATAACTGTACAAATCAAATTAAAAAATGTAACTGTTGTCCCCCATTGTTATTACAAATAACAACCTGGTGCGAATCACAACCCCCATTCATACATGCAATTATTCCCAAGAATTTACAGGTAAATCCCTGCACCCTTGAACTGAATAGCGTCACTGTATCCCCCCCCATAAACATAGAAACACTAGACGCCTCATGACCAGCAGCATCGTACATTGATGTCGCCACCATATTGCGAGTGGCACTGCTGTGGAGTGAAGTAATGGATAAAGATGCCTCACGCATGTGCTGCTTGGGATTGTACAAACTGCTGTACTCTCCAAACCAGATCACAGGGATTACATTTCATAGGTAAGGCTGAACAATTGTTTTGGTTATATTTGGCCATTAGAAAATCCCGTTTTATAATCTTAACTTTAGCTACACCAGGCTAAGCTTGCAAAGATATGCATTTATGTGCTCAAGTGAGCCTCCAAACATCGTTTTGGCTAAACTTATTTAGTCACTAACTATGTAGATTGTTGTTAGCTGTTAATATTTCTCAAACTTTGAAAGTTTCCCAAAGAAATCCACCTCAGGAAGCAGTGGGAGGTAGCCCTTAGACTAGGATTTTGAGAAAGCTGTCCTGTGATGTGTGCCATGCTAGTTTGGTAACAGATGCTGTGTCGGCATCACATGATCACAGCTACCACTTGCTCACATTAAAAAACAAAGGAGGTTTGATGATTCCTTCTGAGGGTACAGTCAAGGTGGTCAAAGTAGCTGAGCATGTTATCCGACAGTCGACATTAGGGCAAGCTGTCAGTGTATCTTTGATCAATCAGTTTGTTCGGGCTGAGATTGGTTCAGATGATGTGTTTTTTCTCAAAGAGCACATTGAGGAAACACAGTTTGAAATTGACAACGATCATTTTATGCTCATGTCTTTAGTTGTGTCTGTCTTCCACAAACTAAGGCTGCACCATATTGCCAGACTGAATACTCTCAAATTACAGAGTGGCAACATACGGAAAAAACTATGTAAGACAGTTCTGTTTCATGGATTTTAGATCCTATCCTGTATATATTTAAGTAACCACATTGTGTGTGTGTGTGCGCGTGTGTGTGTGAGAGAGAGAGACTGAGAGAGGAATGAGTGAAATATTTTCAGAAATTATTAAGCCAATTTGTATACAATAAAATTGTTTATTTTTGTCATTGAGTGTATCATTTCACTGTTAAAAGAAACACAAACAAAGATAACTGGTAGTAACAGTGCAAAATTCACCATTGGTATGCCAGTTTGAAAAGATAAGTTTAGACGGTAGTTTTAAATTGTGTTATTGAATCGAGCTGACGAATATGAGAGGGAAGAGAATTCCCGAGTTGAGGAGCACTATGAGAGACGCTCGAGCTCCCATAGAACTGAGTCTGATGTGCGGTACAGAAAGTAGAGCTGCAGATGAGGATCTGAGTGAGCGAGAGGAGTGTAAGTCTGTTGGAGATCAGTGAGGTTGTTGAGAGCTTTAAACGTTAAAAGCAGTATTTCGGTATTGTATTCTGTAGTTAACAGGGAGCCAGTGAAGTTGAGAGAGAATATGTGAAATATGTTCAGTGGATTTAGAACAGCCAGTTATTATCCTGGTAGCAGAATTTTGAAGAAGTTGTAAGGGATGGGATAAGTTTTTGTGGGATGCCAGATAGAAGAGCATTACAGTAATCTATACGTGAGGTGACCAGGCCATTAACCAATACTTCAGTACTGTGTTGCATAAGAACAGGACAAAGTCTAGAAATGTTTCGGAGATGGAAGAAGGCAGTCCGAGAAATGTTACTTATATGGGAGGAATTATTTAATAATAATAATTATTATTATTTAATAATTGTCATTATTAGTGTATAAATTGATATTGCATTTAAACGATTCGCCAAAATCTGTTGTGTGTAAAGGATACTGTTTTAAACGTTATTGTTTTTTCATCAGAAAACCCGGTTTCCACGTTTACCTGTATTAATTTAAATGGCACTTTTGCCACCCGCAATATGGCGGACGCGCTGACGTATCGTGTCGACTGGGCAACACAGTGAATGCGGCGTCTATCTATATATGTCTATGCCCCTCCCAACGGCTACATTACTCTATGAACAATCTGAGTAGGCGTGCCGAGTGAACATCCAACCAGGCGGAAGAGGCGTAAATTGTACAAAGCCAATCGCAAACATGTGGAGGCGGGGCGTATTCCTCATTGTGGAATATACCAAAACATTCATTTAATTTAAAAAAAAAAAAAAAGAAAAAAAAGAAAAAAGAGTTAAAGACCATCGCGCACAACGCAATGATCCTTCAAAACACTCAGATGAACTTTCGATGCTTGCCTTAAGATTCATGAAACGACAGGACATGAAACAAGTGCCCCACATGCCTAAAACTCCTTAATGAACGATGAAGAAACACTGATCGCTTTAATTGTGCGATCCTTCGCCTGTATTATCCTTGTTCACATAGCGGTCACACAGCGGTAAGGAATACATGAAAATCTTTTTCGACTGATGCAGATTAATTATTGCGCATATGCCGTACATGTAATCACATGCCAGTCAGAACAGACAAAAATGCGTATATTGCCACATATCCGCTGTTAACGGATTTTTATCTAGCGTTCCTGGCAGTTGTAAACGTTTTAGGTTAGTTGTATAAGCAATATTATTTTCCATTAAATGTTTACTTTAGCCCACTGCACCCAACACCACTTGCCTAACGACTGCGTGTGACATTATTCAACCTACTGAGTTTTACGTACCTTCCATGACTGGCGCCTCTCGTTACCTCAGCTCCTTTAGCTAAATGAGCACAACACTGTTATACACAGCGATGTCAAAACTTTATGATCTTAGTGAACAAGCCAATGAAAACCAACTCCGGGTATTTCAGTCACACGTTTGAATCAGCTACGTCCGTTCTTTTTTTTAATATTTAACCTCAACATTTATAAGCATTGTAACCTCGCAATAAGTTACATATAAAGCAGGGAGTACTGGTAGAATTATTTAAATGAGAAAAGAAAAATGTCAGCAAAGCAAAAGTCAAGTTTGAAAAAATTTTGGCAAGTTTGCAATTTTAAGAGGAAAGCAAAAAGATGTACATTTTTAGTAAGAAATGGGTACATAGTACATTAATCTATCTAGTGCTTCTCCATTTTCAGTTTTTATTCAAATAGGCTTTATTGTAATGTGCACTTTTACACTGAAGTACAATTTCAAAATCACTATAACATATAATGCATTGAATATAAAAGTATAAATCAACCTTTACTTTATATATTTTAATTTTTTAACTTTTCAAATTCACATTAGAGATGTATATATTACTTTAGATAACATTTAAGAGAAATTTAGTTTTATAAATGAATGAACAAATGGCACAAGGATTGGCACCACTTCCTACAAGGATCCAGGGTTTGAATTCCAGCCCTCATTAATGCTGATGTGAAGTCTACATATTGGTGATGTGTTTTTCCTCCAACACCCTTAAAAGCATGAATGTTTAGTTGATTGGCAATTGGCGTGAGTGAGCCCACCGATGGACTGTCTAGGACTGTTTCATGTCTTCCACCCACAACTAATCCTTGGGAATCTGTAGTTGTAACTCACAGTATCAGTGGTTGAGGGACAACGACACAGATAAAAAAGATATTAATAAAAGCAAAGTGCCAGTTATTTGCAGATAGGGTCAAGTAATTGTTAAACAGAGGTAAATGCTATGAGTAAAAAGCAAAATAAAGTGCATGTGTCTGGGTACAGCATTTACATCAATCGATCCATTATTCAACCCGCTATATCTAACTACAGAGTCACGGGGTCTGCTGGAGCCAATCCCAGCCAACACAGGACGCAAGGCAGGAGAACATGCAAACTCAACGCAGGGAGGACCAGGGAAGCGAACCCAGGTCTCCTAACTGTGAGGTAGCAGTGCTACCCACTGCGCCACCGTGCCACCCACAGCATTTACAGTGGCTCCTGAAATAAACAGTGAAGAAGACAAAAAAACAAAGAATTTTCTTCATCCACCAATAAACACTGAAATCCAAAAAAAAAAAAATTCAAATAGGTACAAAAATAAAGCACATCACCAAAACCCAGACTACCTCCACAAAAATCCCAAATAATCAGAGCTGACTCTAATATCTCTCTCTATATATTGTAAGAACAAGACAGAAACAGTATGAAGGGTTGGGGCAACCATAGGCAAACACTGTATAACTGAAATTGGAAAAAAAAAAAACGTAATTAGCAAGCATTGCAGGTACGTCTTTTCAGACGGGAGTCTAGTTATGATGGCCTAAGATGGTGGATATGTACAAAAACAAGTACTAACTCTAACTAAACCAGCCAAAGGACAACCTTTTGGGGATGCACTACTGTTTCATATGTATAGCCATTGCCTGGTCAATCCTAGTACATGTCTCCTGAGATATACCAGTCATCAGAGACAATGAGAAGTTCATCATATGTCACATTCTAATCAGGTGAATGCTCTCTGTATCTTCATTCATTTGCACATGTGCATGCATGATGCTGGTTCACTCCTACCAGTAAGTATTACCTTGAACTCTCTAAAACATACATAGAATTTTGTTCCTGGATCCAGATATGTTGACAACTAAATAATACTCTTCATCTTTCTTCCATAGCACTGAACGACTGCCACAGCATCAGTCCCTTTAACCCCTGAGGCACACATGGCCAATTTGTAGACCTCCAAATGGCATACATCCTCGAGGGAACTACACGCTGGTGCACATACTCGCACAGCTACCGTGTTGATCATCATTGTCCAAACTTGTTAAACTTCAGATAAATATATTTAACACCAATAACTATTTACAAAGATAACAGTTATTTAAACTATACTTGTATTAAATCTGTGACTGTCATGTCACACACTTGGTCATCATGGATTATCAAATGTAGAATGATGGGCAAAAATGGCAAATCTATTTATGTAAAATGACATACAAGATAATAAACTATGCATAAAGTGAAATACACTCTGGCTTCCTGTCAGTTTGAGAAATATTAGGTGGGGTTGAAAATGACTAGACATACAGATAACACTGGACAATGAGGAGTGTGCTTCCTGTGTGTCTCTTATGGATTTGTACTGGCTGATTAGAAAAATTCTCTTGCAATCAGTTATTTTTGTTGTTTCCTCACACATTGTAAGTAAACATACAGTACAACAATTATAACATTTGTGGTACTGTTACTAGGAATGTAAAATGATATAACAAGAACGGGAATGGTACGGTTGAAGAGTCTTATTACATTAAAAAGAACTGGTCATACCATAATTGCTTCAATGTGTGGCACATAAACCACTTGTTGACCCAACCAAAATATTTTTGCCTCCTCTTCATATAAAACTTGGACTGATGAAAAATTTCCTGAAAGCGCTAAACGAGGAATATGAAGGACTTCGATATTTGAGACAGATTTTTATATTGAATAACTAATGCCAAGATTAAGGAAGGGCGGCACAGTGGCGCAGTGGGTAGCGCTGCTGCCTCACAGTTAGGAGACCCGGGTTTGTGGAGTCTGCATGTTCTCCCCGTGTCTGCGTGGGTTTCTTCTGGGTACTCTGGTTTCCTCCCACAGTCCAAAGACATGCAGGTTAGGTGCATTGGCGATTCTAAAATGTCCATAGTGTGTGTGCTTGGTGTGTGTGTGTGTGCGAGCCCTGCGGTGGGCTGGTGCCCTGCCTGGGGTTTGTTTCCTGCCTTGCGCCCTGTTTTGGCTGGGATAGGCTCCAGCAGACCCCCATGACCCTGTGTTCGGATTCAGCGGGTTGGAAAATGGATGGATGGAAGGTAGTGCAGCCAGAGAAAATCTCATGGAAGGCAATCATGGAGGTTGTTGAGAATTTTTTTAACAGCTACAGGGTACCAGACTAAGTCCAGCTGGTTGACAACACACTTCAAGCATGCAAAACCATAAAGTGCAACAAGTTGCTAAATTATTTTCTACATTCACACTTGGACTTCTTCACTGCTAATCTTGGTGCAGTCAGTGATGAACATGGTGAAAGTTGTCACCAGAACATTGTAATGATGGAAAAGCAGTATCAGGTCAAGTGGAATCCATCAATGATGGTCAACTATTGTTAGATACTGAAATGAGAGGCATCAGATGCTTGGTAAAAATGAAAGCTTTTTAGCTCAGTTGAACTAATGCAAAAAGTCAAACATCTTCAAAAGACTAAAAACACTAAATTTAATGCTTGATTAATTTTTCTCCAAATTTCTACATGATATCGTTAAATTGCAGTTGTCTATCATAGTCATCAAATATTTTTCAGGTGTCAAAACATTTGAAAAACTTTATTATCCAGTGTAATTAATTATTTTTTAATATAGTATAATTCATATTGATAAAGACAGAAGTTTCAAGGTAAACTAATTATTTAAGGTAAAATAGACAGAAGTTTCTACATAAGGTGGTTAAACTCAGTAACTGTGGCACCTGAGAGTTTTAAGGCTTGTTGATTATCATGTGCAACTAAAAATGTCACTGTAATGTGAACACATGACAATCTTCTTCTTCTTCTTTCCGCTGCTCCCATTAGGGCTCACCACAGCGGATCATCTTATTCCATATCTTCCTGTCCTCTACATCTTGCTCTGTTACACCTATCACTTGCATATCACTTTTCTTAGGCCTTCCTCTTTTCCTCTTGCCTGGCAGCTCTATCTTTAATATCCTTTTCCCAATATACCCAGCATCTCTCCTCTGCACATGTCCAAACCAATGCAATCTCGCCTCTCTGACTTTGTTTCCCAACTGTAATGTGAACACATGACAATAATGACCTAATAAACCCTATAAGTGCTGTCCACATTTGTAAATATACCAGTCAAGCCATTATCAAACAGCTAATCCAGTTTAGAGTTAGTGCAATGTAGTAATAGTTTTCAACCACAGTGATCTCTTCTAGGGATGGGAATCGAAAACCGGTTCTCCCACTGTTTCAATTCCTTGGAATTGTTTGCCATTTTTGCAAACGATTCCCCTATCGATTCCAGTCGCCTCGAATGACATCACCACGTTGCGTAGCGTCATTTACCCAGCAGGAAACATGGCGCCTAAGCGGCACAAACGCTCAAAAGTTTGGTTATACTTTACGAGAAAGGATGACAACAGGGCAACTTGCAATACTTACAAAGTAGATATTTCATCAAAGGGAGGAAACACTACGAATATGCAAAAGCATTTGCTCACAAAACACGCGATAACCTTAAATGAATGTCGTGTTTTTGATCCGCTCCGGACTAGTGAATCTCAACCCAGCAGCAGCGGTAACGTTTGCAGGTCCTCTCCCGTTAATACGGCAGGTAACTAATCAACTAACATTGCATATTATGTTAGCGCGATTTGCCTTATTGCAAAACCTGCTATTACTGTGCATTGCATTTAGACGAGAGAGACAGACAGAGTCTGACTGGCTCAGATGCTGGCAGTTCTCGCTGCAGTCTGCAGGGAAAAGTAAAATGACACAGGCCAGGATAGACGAATGTCACCGAGCAGTGACTAAGTTTGTGGTAAAAGGCTTGCACCCATTTGCCACAGTAGATGCCCCCGATTTTCGGTAAGTGAATGTGTTTAATTGTAGGCTAAGTCAGGGAATGTCAAAGTTGCATGTTCTCCTCTTACCAGATGTTTCATCCGTTTCCATTTATATATCTTTTAGAGAAATGACAAAGACTCTGAACCCTAAGTACAAAGCCCCAAACAGAGACAGTTTAACCAACCACTTGATCCCTGTTTGGTATGTGGTTGAAAAGGCAAATCTGATTTCTGAGCTGAAGTATGTGTTGAAGGCAGCCATCACTGCAGATGGATGGACAAGTTTTAGTCAAGATCATTACCTCACAGTAACGCTGCATTATGTCAGGAATGGCCAGGCTCAAGAAAAAGTCCTCAAAACCAAACCAGTGTACCAGGCACAGACAGGGACAGCTGTAGCAGAGGAGATTGATGAGATCTTGGAGGAGTATGGTATCAAAGACAAGGTTGTGGCAGCCACTGTTGATAATGCGGTGAAACTGATGTTTCCCTCATCTTAGTGATTTGTTTGTTTCAATTTACATCTGGTTGTATTGTGTTTTATTGTAGTTTATTCTATTTATTTTATTTATGCTTATTGTAAGTTTAATGTAAAGCACTTTGGCTACAGCATTACTGATGTTGTTTTAAATGTGCTCTATAACTTAACTGACATTGACAATTACATTGAATATTTCAGCCCTGGAAGGTATACATGTTTATCACAGGGAATGTGACTAGGATTGTAGTTGAATCATGATTATGGCAAATGGCCTGGCATGTTGCTGTAAGACTTGACTGGGAGGATTCACGAAAGGAAAAAGGATGGAGAGGGAGAGAGACGGAGAAAAGGACCAGTTTGCTTCACTAGAAGCAGCTGCGTTTATATGGGACATTCCAGTTAGAGAATGCTTGGATTAACACTTATCAATGTGGTCTTTAAAAAAGGGGAGACAGGCATATCCTCCATGTTCCCACCACAGCTTATTGCACTTGGTGTGTCCTAACAATTAATTTTTGGATTTAAAACTAGATGTTTTCTGCTTCAGTTCTAATAACTTTCTTTGTAATCCTGAACAGGCTACTTCACCTTTCTGGGATCAAAGTTCAAATCCTTGGAAAAAGATAGCACTAAAAAGTATTTTGTGGTGACAATCTCTGTGGAAAGGTTTAACCACCCATCTACGATTCAGAAGAGCAGGTTCTGTATCTTGATATCTAAAAAAACACAATCGTTGCTTGTTGTTGTAAAGAAATAATATTATATCACTTATCTTAAAATTCCCAAACATGCTTAATCCAATTTAGGGTCCCAACGTAGCCAGCACTGGGTACAAAGCAGAAAGAAATCTTGGAGGAAACACCAATCCACTGTACACAGGAAGTGTGTGAAGCAAGTACAGATTTATTATATATGTCATTCTTGTGTCATGTACATGCACTTTAAACATCTACCAGATCAGTGAAATGTTAGACGTTAATGATATCACTTGGGACATGCATGCGTTTAAGCACCCCCTTTGACTTTGAGCTCCACTGAATCAATTTGTATGATTCATTCAGGTCATTCCAAAAGAACGAATCACTCACCAGTCGCCCATCATGAGAGCATAGGAATACTTCAGTTTATGCCTGAAGGCCCATTTATACTTGGGAGCAGGCAGCTGCAGACGTGATTGTGCACTGTGGATATACACCCTTGTCTAGGAGGCAAACTATTATAGCCACTTTATACTTCATACTCACAATGTGTTCTCAGAAATTAATGCGACATGTGCGCAAGTAGTACCAGCAAAAATGAGCGGCGTGTGTGTGCAACTTTGTACGAGACGTCGGCATCGTTGTTTACTATCAGCAAGTTACAGCAAGCCACAATGCAGCTCCAACACGATCAATCTGTGTCCTTCGGTGTTTGATGAATGGTTCAATGCGATGAAGAAAATCATCAGACTTAAATGCTGACTCACGCACATGTCGCGTTAATTTAGGATCCTGCTTAGGTCCAATAGGTTACCACCTACTAGGAAAATGAGCCTGGACTTGGCCAAACTCCAAGATCAGGCTGTTTCTAATGTGTTTGCATGCAGTTTGTGTGAGGAACTTGCAGATCTGGGTGTGACTGACAATCCTAATGTAATAAGAAAGACCTTCTGTGACAAAGACCCTGAAGGTTGCTGAGGGTTGTGTTGGTGTTACTGGTGTTCCCAGAAGGTGTTTCGGGCACATCTATCTCATTTAAAATTGTCAAATGTTTCCAGGGCAAGATACAACCTGAGAACGTTGCAATCAAGTTCCAGCCTCACTGGGTCACATGTTTTGGGCCTGCACCAAATTAACATCATTCTGGACAAAAAGTTTTAGTGCCTTTCAGTCAGCCTTGGTGTCACAATCCCTTCTAACCCATTAACATCTGTGTTTGGTGTTCTTCCAGATGGGCTTAAAGTGGAGAAGGACAAACAAACTATGATCGCCTTCACTACACTATTGGCACGCACTTATTTTATTACTGGAAGAATCCTAATTCTCCTCTTTTAAGTCAGTGGGTAACTATTTGTATGGAATGATTACAATAAAATCAATGAAATTTAAAAAAAAAAAAAAAAAGGAGGTGTTTCATCTCGCAGGGCACCCTGGATATCATCAAGATGAGTCGCAGCACACGGCTCAATGGCAATTCTGGACTGTACCGGGAACTGAGAAGGATGGCTGCAAGGGCTCTGAGGGCAGATAAAGAGGTGTTTGTTAGAGGAATCTGTGAGCAAGTGACACACCATCTGTGGTCTAGCAACCCATGTCCTGCTTACAGAAGAATCAAAGCATTCTGCACATCTGAATCTGTTCCTCGAAGTCACAGTCAGGGTGGCTGATGGAACGGTCCTTACAGATGACACTGCAGTTGTGACCCGCTGGGCTGGCTACTTTGAGCAGTTGTTCAAAGCTGATCCTCTGGCTACGCCGTTGGATATCTCTGGGTCCATGGTTCTTGAGGCTGATCCTCCAATTAGCTGGGAACCACCCAATCTCACTGAGATTGCACAGGTGGTGAACCAGCTGAGGGGAGGAAAGGCTGCAGGGATCTGTGGTATCCGGGGTGAACTTGTTCAGGCTGGTGGTAAGGCTGTCCTCCTGGCATTGCAAGCAATCATTGAGGGAGACTGGCATCATTCCAACTGACTGGAAAACGGGACTTGTTGTCCCTATCTGGAAAGGGAAGGGTGATTGCCTGGATTGCAGGCAAGGGGGATAATACTGCTCTCGGTGCCGGGTAAGGTCCTTCCTAGGGTCGTCCTCAATAGGATCCATGATCACTTGCTCCACTACCAATGACCGGAACAGCCTGGTTTTATGCCTAAGAAGTCTACCATCGACCGCATCCTGGCACTGAGGATTCTCATGGAGTGCAAATGCGAATATCGGCAGAGTTTCTTTGCAGCCTTTGTCGATTTTCATAAAGCATTCGACTCAGTTGATTGAGCTGCCCTGTGGGACATCCTGAGGATTCACAGGATCCCCTCGTGGTTGCTGGATATCATGGCTAGCCTATACACTGGTACTGTGAGTGCTGTGCAGTGAGGAGGTAGAATCTTTGTGTTTTTCCCAGTTGATTCTGGGGTTCATCAGGGGTGTATTTTTGCTCCTACTCTGTTCAATGCTTGTATGGACTGGGTTTTGGGCAAGGTCGTGGGGTCCAGCAGCTGTGGGGCTTCTGTTGCTGAAGAAAGATTCACGGATCTCGACTTTGCTGACGATGCTGTGATCTTCGCGGAATCAATGGAGGCTCTGATCAGGGCATTCAAGAGACTGAGTGAGGAGTCTGAGTGTCTGGGCTTGCGAGTGTCCTGGATAAAAACCAAGATCCAGGCCTTTAATGACCTCTTGGGCACAGACATCAGCAGTGTGTCTGTCTGCGGAGAGAGTGTCGAACTTGTCGAGAAGTTTACTTACCTTGGCAGTGACATTTATGTCTCTGGTGACTCTTCCTATGAAGTCAGTAGACGGATTGCTAGAGCATGGGGGGTCATGAGGTCGCTGGAAAGGGGTGTGTGGCGCTCCCGATATCTATGCAAAAGGACAAAGGTCCAGGTCTTTAGAGTCCTGGTGCTTCCTGTCTTGCTATATGGTTGTGAGACATGGACGCTATCCAGTGACCTGAGACGAAGACTGGATTCCTTTGGTACTGTGTCTCTCCGGAAAATCATTGGATACCATTGGTTTGACTTTGTGTAGAATGGGTGGTTGCTCATTGAGTTCCAAATGAGCCACATTACCTGCATTGTGAGGGAGCATCACTTATGGCACTACGGCCCTAGGGTGATCCAGCTCGTAAGATCCTCATTGTTGGGAACCCGAGTGCCTGGGCCAGGCCAAGGGGTCGCCCATGTAACACATGGGTGCGGCAGATAGAGGGTCATTTCCGGAGGTGGGGACTGGACCGCGTGTCTGCCTGGGCGGTTGCCAATCGGGATCCTGAGTTGTTTCGTCGTGTAGTGGGTGTGGCAATGCACTGTACCAGTGCATGCTCCCCAACTTGACTTGACTTGACTTCTGAATAAAAATTAAACATGCTCAGGATTGTTTAGTGACAGTCTGAGACATATTAATTTTCTCATAATCTTTTCACTAGCTTTTCTTTAATTTTTTATATTTAGTCGTATTTGTCTCTCATTTCACTCTTGATATCATGGGAAGCACAATGTTAGCTAATGACTAAACTGTTACTGGGCTGTGTTGTGTTATACAAGATATCAATCAAATTAGTGATGAGACAGATCAGAGATTGCCATAAGTCAAAAATGAAAGTAAGGGTCAATACCGAGTGACAGAGTGCAAGTATTAACAAAGCCAAATGGTCAGACAAAATCAGGTAAAAAATGGGGGAAGCAAGATTAAATACCAGTAGGTCAAAATAGAAAACAGCAAAATAAGACGCATGAAAGGGTTTTTGTGTCCACAAACGCGAAACAGTGAACTTGCACAAGCGGATGTCCATTTAATCAGGTGCGTTGTTAGCGTCAGGGTTGTGACTCCACCTCTAACGGCGCTGGTGTCTTACCAATGGGAGATCAAAACAGAGATGCCCATCAAAACCAAAATGGTAGCAGAAATGATAAAAAATAAATTATGATACTCTAAACCACACGATATAGCAAGAAATAAAAAAGAATTAAATTCCTTGCCTTCTAAAACCCCATATGGAATGTCTGAAAAATGCAGAAAGTTAATACTAAATGAGCAAAAAAACAATTAAATAAACCATACCACAAACCATTACAGGCTGGACTCATGATCTATCAATTAATTGGACAGGTGGGTCTTCAAATCAAATGCTTGGTCATGTTTGAGGATGTTGTTTTAGTTCACGAGAGTGTTTTCCAAAAGTGGTTTATTTACTAATATTTAGGTAGAAATGCACGTGTTTGTGATGTTGTGAGCATACAACTGGATGAATTGATATAAGGATTACACAACATGAGGAATACATGAGAAATGGATGTTTCTGATATCGTTTCCTGTTGTCCAGCGTTAGTTAACCATTGATGCCTACTTTACCAGAAACTTTGTTATCTCCACTTTGCATGAAAACATAAAGTTAACAGTTTTTTTTTTTTTGCAGCATTCCTTCAAATATATTGCAGCTCAAGCAGTTCAAGAGAACAGGGTATTATAGTGAGTCTATGATAAGGAACTGTACAGATAGCTATGTGAATAAATTGATCACCAACTCTTGAAGGGGCACAACAGAGTGGTGGTATCTGGCTTAGGATAAGGGGAGAAACACATGAATTTGGAGTTCCTTCATGTCCCCAGGAGAAATTTCATATATTTTAAGAGTACACCTCTTAGGGTCTCTGATTTGGACTAAGCAGGCTTCAGAATATAAGCACATGGATTTCCTACAGGATAATTGGAATGAGAATGAGTTTAAACATATTAATTAAGATTGAAGGATGTTTTAAAAAAGAAAGGAACACAAAGTACAACTCAATAAAAGCACAAACCAAAATCCTGCTAATTTACTGGGCTGGATGTTAGTAGAGCATTTCTCCATCTGCCAGTGAGCATTTACCCCATTTTATCTTACAATAGTAAAAGCTGAGTAATCACCGAGCAGTATTTTATATTTTTCCTATGGTTACTTCTGTAGATTTTACATTTGCCATGCCATTTGCTTGCAAGCAGCCAGGCACTCTTGAGAAGCTTCACTTATTTTCTAGGAATGCTCCTGGCACTGGTTCAGTTCTTTTGTTAGTGAGTCATTCAGGTCAAGTTCCTTTTTTGTTAATCATTTTCCATTCTCTCTTTTTTTAAGCCTTTTACTTTCATTTAATGATAATACATTTACATATTTTTTTTCTTTAAACCTGCTAGATGCTTTGCTTGCTTCCTTTTTACTTGTGATCTCATTGATTTTGTCCATATTATGAATGTTGGCGTTAGGTGGGCTGGTTTAAGTGTTTCTGCAACTGGTGAACTCCAAAGATTTTCATGCTTAATGGTCTCCAGAGTTTACTCAGAATGGTGAAAAAAACAAACAAAAAAATATCCAGTGAATGTCAGTTCTGTGGATGGAAATAACTTGTTGATGAGGGAGATTAGACGAAAATCATCAAAACGGTTGGAGGTGACAAAAAGGCTACAGTATCTTAGATAACCACTCTGTACAATTGTGTTGAGTAGAAAAACATCTCAGAATGCACAGCACTTCAAACTTTGAAGTGGATGAACTAGAACAACAGAAGACATTATAATGCACCATATCATAAAGCAAAACTAGTCTCAAACTGGTTTCATGAACATGACAGTGAGTTCAGTGAATTTCAGTGGTCTTCCCAGTCACTGGATCTGAGTCCAATAGAACACCTTTGGGACATGGTAGAACGGGAGATTGCCTCATGAATGTGTAGCTGACAAATCTGCAGACCAAATCATGTGAAAATGGACCAGACTCTGGAAGGAATGTTTTCAACATCTTGTGGAATCCACAAGAATTGAGGCTGTTTGGAAAGAAAAAAGAGGCCATACCCAATGTTAGTATAGTGTTCCTAATGAATTGCTCATTGAGTATATATAATAAGTGAGCTAGTGGTAGGATATGAATCATTTAATTTGATAATGTCGTTCATGCTATTTCAGGAGTGACAGTCTTACTACCGTACTTGGTCTTAAAAGTTATGGTTACTTTATTATGTTAAGTCAGAAAACAGTATTTATTAGACATTGTATGTATATCCAATTAAATATTTCATTAACTATATGTCTTTGTAACTCTAATGGAGTGTTTCCTCAGGGGTTCTTCTTTATCATGTTAGTGCATTATGGCTGTACAACCCTCCCAGCATGAAACACGAAAAAGATGGTGCAGGACTCAAAATGATCAGTCAGCCCACAGCTTTACTTTGGTCTGGCACCCCACTGTAGGCCTTACCACTTGCAGGCAAGCCCAAACTCAACAGGTAAGCTTCATGCTGGCCTAAGTCCAAAACAGTGCCAAGGCTTTAAAATAGTAAAACATCAAAACGTCCAAGAAAGGGAAAGGAGAACCATTAAAAAACCTCTAACACCAAAATAAAACAAAACTTCTTTATGTAATGCTTGTGCAAGGCAACAGCACTTTAGAGAGAAAAAGGAATTGGAAGATAGCAAGAGATGTCTAAATACATTCAGGGGTCGGGGCTGGGAAGACGAGAATTAAATGTAACCCGTATCATAGTCACAAAACTGAGTGGTAAATAATAAGCCAAAAAGGGTTCATGTAAGTACAGCCAAGAAACACAAGATGTAAATCATAATTAGAGGACAGTAAAGAATGTTGTAAAAAGTAGAATCAAAAACTTACAACAGAAAATGGCGCAAAGTATTTTTCTTTTAGGCATACAATCCTGGATGAATTAGGTACACATGGAGCCAGTTTTTTAAAACGGTATGCTTTTGATGTCATGACATGTGACCTTCAAGAACAGTTTTTCAGAAACACAACCTAGCAGCCAGTCTCCAGCATGATAGCGTTCATACAAAAAGCAACATGGTGCTGCAGAAGAACGTGTATTATTTTTAACAAACCACCACTAGGTTCCTGTCCTCAGAAACTCCAAAAACTATATTATGACACTTTAATATTTAGATATTTATTCAGATGATTTAAAAGGGATTGGAGAAAAAAAGGCAGGAGCAAAAACGCTACAATCAATAGGTTTGCCATTTGGGAAACGAAAAGTAAAAAATTCCAATAGATTGCTAACCAGATGGCAGAACCTGAAAAATAATGGAGTGCTCAAACGAATGGCCTGACTGAACGATTTAATAAAATCCTAAAACAGATGATTTGGCATGTGGCCCATTACAATCCAACCTCCTGGGATACGGTAGTACCTTTCCTCCTGTTTGCTGTACTGGAGGTCCTACAAGCGTCCTCTGGGATGAGCTCTTTCGAACTATTGTTTGGCTGCCGACAATGCGGGGTGTTGGACATTTTTCAGGAAGAATTAACATGTTTGTCGACCAAATCGTTTCACTGCAAGAGCAGATTACCAGATTGTCCTCTATTGTGGTGGAACATCAGCAGCGCAAACAGGAGGCACAAAAATGGAATTAAAACAAGATGAGTAAACTCTATGAGTTTAAGAAGGGGGATCGTGTGCTGGTGTTGATCCCATCCGATTAACATAAATTCCGGGCCAAATGGCAAGGGCAAACAGTGATAGAAGAGCGCATGTCCCCAGTGAATTATAAAGTCAGAGTTCCCGGGCAACGGAAACCCGTACAAATTTTTCATATTAATCTTTTAAAGGAGTGGCACAACTGTCACGAAGTCCTGGTCATGGCCGCCGTGGTCCCCCAGACCGAGATTGCCATTGGGGATGATTTAACTGACACCCAAAGAGCGGAATTGCAATCACTAATTGAGGGGAACTCGGATGTCTTTTCGGTAGTGCCTGGCCGGACGACAATCGCAGAACAGAAGATTGTCAATCCGTCCGGTGTTACTTTACAGGTTGCCCCTATCACCTACCAAAGGCAACAAGGAAAGAGATACACGAGGAAATCCGACAGATGCTCCAATTGGGCGTTATTCGGCTGAGTAAAAATGAATGGCGAAGTCCAATTGTAATTGCCTGAAAGCCAGATGGTTCAGTTTAGTATGGCTCTGTATTGATTTTAGGCGTTTGAATAAGATTTCCAAGTTTGATGCATACCTGATGACATGTGTGGACAAGTTGTTGGAAAAGCTTGGGCAGACTTCTTATATCTCCAACCTAGACCTCACGAAGGGTTATTGGCAGGTCCTCTTGGAGGAGTCTAGTTATGAGAAGACCATGTTCGCCACTCTGGACAGGTTGTTTGAATTTATGGTGCTCCCTTTTGGTCTCCATGGTGCACCGTTGAGCTTTCAGCGAATGATGGATCAGATCCTGCATTCCCATTCTGCATACGCGGGTGCCTATCTTGACAATGTAGCCATTATCAGTAACAATGGGAATCTCATCTCGTCAACCTTTGGGCAGTGCTTGACAGTTTTTTTTTTTAGCCAACCCTAAAAAGTGCAAGCTGGGTATGTCGGAAACCCATTATCTGGGATATTCCAAGGAGAAGGGTTTACTCAGGTCTGAAATGGACAAGGTGGGCGAGGTGCTTGCGTATCCACATCCCGAAACACAGAGGCAGGTTCATGCCTTCCTCTGGCTTATGGACTACTACAGTTGGTTCATTCCCAATTTTTCACATCGAGCCGCCCCCCTCACTGACTTTACAAAGGGCAAAAAGAATCATAGTGTTGTCTGGACCGACGCCTGTGAGAGAGCTTTCTCAGACCTAAAAGCCGGTTTATCATGTTCCCGGTTCTGTGTAATCCACACTTTTTTGAAGGAATTTATTCTGCAAATAGATGCTAGAGCTTTCGGTTTAGGACCAGTGCTCTCACAATGTTTTGAGGGGGAAGAACACCCCATGATGTTTCTCAGCAGAACGCTGCTACCCACGGAGCATAATTTATTCAACTATTGAAAAGGAGTGCTTGGCGATTAAGTGGGCAGTGAAGGCCCTCCGTTACTACCTCTGTGGATGACAATTTACCCTGGTGATTGACCACAGCCCACTGCAATGACTGTACAACCAGAAGGATATGATTGCCCAGCTCAATCGGTGGTCTATTAGTTTGTAGGCTTTTGCTTTTGATGTTCTCCACCGTCACATGGCTGCACACATCAATGCTGACGTTCTCTCCCGCTTGGCTTAGACGGTCGCTTTGCCCACACCGGTATGGACCAAGCTGTGAGGTTTCTGAAATCTTTTGGGACACCCCCAAATGGGATGACATGCCAAGTGCATCCCGAAGCGCTATTATCACATCTGTGGAAGATTGCTTGTCCGTTGCCGTGAAAGCAACTCTGAGCTGATCGTGGTTGCGCTATAAGCTCCTGTCATCGATGGGTGATGAAAGGAATATTATAAATGCAGGGAACAGTATTACTGGGCCACTAAACTGGCTATGACCCTGCTTGACTGCTGTGTTTGTGTATAGGAGATTGGTAGATCCCACTACAATAAATAGTGGTGTTGTTCCTGTTTCAAGCTGAATAAAGCTGGTTTTGCTAAAGTACTGAGACTCAGCCTCATGTTTTGCGGTGCAAGACAGTCACTCATGTGTCACTATATATATATTGACTGGGAAAGCAAATTACATGTATTACAAAGAGGCCTTGAGTAGCAGTATTTTTGTTGTTTATTGTGTTATTTTTTGTTTGGACGATTGAAGTAAACAGGGATGACTGGGTTGGCACCCCAACATTTATTTTGTGTCATGAGCCATCCCACACTTGGATGACCACAAACTGCACAAGTGTTTTTTGATATATATTGTCTAATGTTGTGTTTAATGTATGGTGTTGCATAGTCCTACTGTCACTAGTCATTTGGAGACATACAGAAAAGAGCTACATTGTACTTTGTACACATGACAATAAATTTGAATATGAACTTGAAACTGCATTTTTCATTTCTGTGTTATCACAGCCTGTTCTGGCAGAATGAGGCAGAAGGCAGGAATTGACCATGGATAGGCACAATTAAACTTGATTTTACTGATCACTTACTCTAATCTCTATCTCTTTGGGATAAGTGATAAACCAATAGCATTTAGAGGCAGCACAAATTTGAATCCACAGATTGTGATGCAGCAATGCTAACCCATTGTGCCATTCTACAAGTAACAATACATTTATAAATTAAAAATCAAAACAAAAAAAAAACAAAATGCGGGCATCATCACTTTTTTATTAGGACAAGATAAAAACTCAAAAGGGCAGAAACATCCTCTTTGAGCAATGCACCATACATTTACTTTAGTCTCCATAAACTTAAATTTTAGCATTCCGTTAACTAATTTTGCATTGCCTAAAAACTCAAATGGTCTTACATTCCACTGCCTTTAGAATATTTTGATTGTTATGCCAACTCCCTACCCCCACCCCCCTGCAAACTGTTTTCCATTCCATCTGTGACTATGGGGTAGTCCTCTTTATTTGAATTAGAGGAGGTATGCTGGATGAATGTCACACACAGCTACAGTATTTTGCTTAACACCTGGATCTCGAGAGGCATAATTAGTATACATCAGCAGGCTTGCTAATCAAATTTTAGGTGCCATCTGTGCCAACTTTTCCATGGCATTGTCGTCGATGCGCATTTCCTGCCAGCCCTCTTTCTCCGTAACATTCTGTGCACCATGACTCTTGTAAAAATCTATAGAAGGCTTGTTCCAGTCCAGAACAACAAACTGAAGCCGAGTGCATTTGTTGTCCCAGCCAATCTGCACAGCAGAAAGAAAGAAAGAAACAGATAGGGAATTCTTTGTAAGACAGCAAAAATATGAAATGAAAAAGTGAAAAAAGAACTGGGGGACAATCTAACCAAATAACAAGTCTCATAATCTTTCAAGAAAGTGATAAATATTCTTGAAATAGTTTTTTTGTTCCAACCAGTTTTTAAAATTGGAAGCTAATCCTACTTGTGTTATGTGATCTTCTTTTATAATGAAATGGTGTGTTTAAAACCTTGCAAAACCTGTACATGTGTGACTCAGCAGGAATGGAGGCTGAGGTATTTTTAATTAAGCCATGAGTTAATAAACACATTTTTTTGGATTTTGTGCAGTATAAGACACATTTAGTCATTGACACAGAGTAGCGCCCTTCAATTGTCTCTCCACACACATAATAATAAATCTAAAAGCATAAGCATTTTACAATGAATTATATAAAGGTGATGCAATGGAAATTCTCACTTTTTCACATGATTTGAATATAGCAATCCTACATGGGAAACTCTTATTCGCTGCTTGTACTTGCCATCTTTTTTTTCATATGGGTTGAGACCATATGTGAGGTTTGGGTTGTGGACTGACTAGTAAACTGAAAGGCTTAACTCCCAGCTTCATTGCCAGTAAAACGTACAGAACTTCCATCCCTAAAAGAATCCACTGCTCAATCACATGATCACCTATATCTTCATTAATGATCCTGAGGTACTAAGGAATTAAATACAACAGGGAGAGGGAGAGGGAGAGGTGGATCTTCAATTCAAGAAGTCATTCTCATGAGCCTTTAGGTTCCTGTTTATGATGTGCACTCTGAGTACTCTGGAGGAATATGTTTAACATTATTTTGAGCATAAGACTGCATAACTGACATGGATTTTGTGATGCGAGTAACGTGAGATTTTTCTTCTTTTTTCCATGAGTGTTTTTCACAATGTTTGCCATTGTACAGTATTGGTTACTATTGGTTCTATTGTATCATCAACTTTTTTCTCTCCACTTTACATAAAATCACAAGATTAAATTTTTTTCTTAGTCACCGCTACAAAGTACATGGGGTAAGTAATATTTAAACTCCTCCATTTGGATCAACTGTTCCCACACATCTGCAGAGAGCAAGCCACTGTTTTCCAGGAGAAGATGGTGGCCTTAGATTTGGACATGCTAATTTTCACCCTGACTGTGTCACACTCAGCTGAGAACAACCCTGTTGAAGAGGAAAATCATCTGATAAAAAGCAGAGGTTTCCAAAGTAGAAAATATCTGAAGATCTCCTAGAAAATCCTAATTAATACAGAAGAAAGGGTATATGTTCACTTTAAAGGCACTTGATTTGATGCCAATACATGGTCCAAATAAGATACTGCTGCAGATTATGAATCTAATACTTTTGTTTCACTTACCAACAGTTAACCACTGCTGTACTCAGTCATAAGCCATGTTCAAGATCCTTAAGCATGGCATATCCTGGATTGGCAAGGAAAAGGAGCACCCTTATTGCTATTATTATACATTTAGCACACATGTTAATCCAAAGTGACTTCAAATATATATATACATACATATATATATTGTGGCGGGTAGCTGAGGGCTGACGACTAGAAGGGCCGGGAGAGGGACTATACCTCCCTCAGACCATGAGAGGGCAGCCACCCTGGCTTGTATGGGGGCTACGGGAATTGAGCATGGAAGCTCAACCCTATAGGGGCCTGTCAGGACGATTGTGAAGCCCTGGACATCAGCACCTCTGGGTGTAGTGAAAGAAATACCAGGGACACCTGGAGTGCTTCTGGGTGCTCATGCGGCACTTCCGTCACAACAGGAAGTGCCACAGGAAGCTCATCAGGAGGCACCTGGAACATATCCGGGTGGAAATAAAAAGGGGCTGCCTCCCTCCAGTCGTCAGCCGGAGTCGGAAGGAAGAGGACGAAGCTTAGAGGTGAGGAGTGGAGGCAGTGAAGCAAGGGAAGGATCATTGGAAGGCCCGAACTTTGAGGGTGATTAGTGCAGTGGCACTGTGTGCTGTGCAGGACTGTGTTGGGAACTGTAAATATTGTAAATAAAATGTGTGTGTGTTGGAACCATTGGTGTCTGACTGTCTGTGTCCTGGCTGAAGTGCCACAATATATATATATATATATATATTGATCTAATTTAATTTTTTTACATTTGGAAGGTAGGCACTTTGGTACACACTCAAATTAATCAAAAGCGCAGGGGATTACAGCAGCATGTACAGTGGATTCAGAAAGTATTCAGAGCCCTTCATTTTTTTCACATGTTGTTATGTGACAGCCTTATGCTAAAATCATTTAAATGATTTTTTCCCAACATCAAGCAACACATTATACCCACTATGACAAAGTGTCAATACAATTTTAAAAAGTTTTGCAAATATATTAAAAAAAAAAGTTGAAAAAGCACATTGACATAGCTGAACAGATCATTTGCTAGGACACTTGAAATATGGCTTAGGCGCATCCCATTTTATTAGTCACCACTGAGATGTTTCTACATCTTGTTTGAAGTACAGCTGTAGTCAGTTCAATTGACTGGACATGATTAGGAAAGGCCCACACCTGTCCATAGAAGGTTTTATAGTTGACAATGTGTATCAGAAAAAAACAAGCCACAGGGTTAAAGGAATTGTATGCAGGGTTTAGAGACAGGGGTGTGTCGAGGCACAGATATGGGGAAGGCAAAAAATAATTCCTGCAGCATTGAGGATTCCCAAGAGCAATAACTCTTATATAGAACTAGCAAAATACCCGCGCTTCGCAGCGGAGAAGTAGTGTGTTAAAGAGGTTATGAAAAAGTAAAGGAAACATTTTAAAAATAACGTAACATGATTGTCAATGTAATTGTGTTGTCATTGTTATGAGTGTTGCTGTCATATATATATACATATACACATATACACACACATATACACACATATACAGATATATTATATATACATATACACATATATTTTTTATATATATATATATATATATATATATATATATATATATACACATACATACATACATACATACATACATACATACATATACACACATAGATGCACTTACAATAACATAGAATTCAATATAAACAACATTAACATCATTATCATATGAGAATATGAAGTAATATATAAGAAGCACATTTCATATAAATATAAATTATTAAACAGTAAAATCTTCTTCTATAATTTGCTACCGTGGCTTTTCGTTGGTCTGTCCAGGATTTTAAATCACCTGTAGCTTGCAAACCGTTTCACCTATTGACTTGAAATGTGGTACACATATAATACGTCACGTCTGCTATCCGCTTTATGGGTGATGATTGTATTACTCTTTTTATGTTTATTTTATTTTAGAATCAACTCCTATCTGCGCACACCAGGGCGGCCGTGGGCAGATGCGTATGGTGTATTCACTCCATGTTATCGTGCATTGCGCTGTCACTGGTATTTTGATAAAAGAATTTGAACAATATATAAGAAGCGTATAAATTATTACACAGTAAAACATTAACATTTAAGAAGTAAAGTTATGGTGTACTTAATAAGTACTAATTATCCCAAACCATCATCTTTGAATGTTGCAAGACTTTCGCCTTGTATGTAGATCGGGGTAATTACATTCATTGCATTCCTAGTCTGAATCACAATCTGATTGTATGGGTGGTTACCTGGCACTGTAGGGTTGCCACCCGTCCTTTAAAATACGGAATCGTGCCGCGTTTGAGAATGAAATTGCGTGTCCCGTTTTGAATCAATACTGGACGGGATTTATCCCGTATTTTTTTTATCATTTTTTTTTTAAAGCAGCGTGTCATGCAAATCATCCCACACGCATTTTATGAAGATGCCTCCTTTCCTACTTTTGATTGGGTAATACTTGATGTCATCGTTAGTTTGATTGGTCTTTTTAACTGTACAGTGAGGAGGGCGTGTCTTTTAAGTAGAGTCTGCAAAGTGTTGGCACTGAGATGTGGCGTTAGCGCCATAGTTGAAGCCCCTAACGTTGTGGTCAGCAAGTCGGCTAACATCCGCCATGTGCCGTCTTTCAGTTGCGAGAAGCAGATCATAGAATGGTTGAAACTGTTGCCCTTAACGTTGCGCCACGGCGTGTGGTTCGTTTATACCTCGTGTCTTCTCATTAAACTTTTATCTCGCGAATATGTTATTGCAATCCGCAGCGGGAGCGTTTCTATAAACTTAATTTAAACTTACGTTTTACACCGTGCTTTGTTTCCCTTATGAACATGCTTGTATGCTTCACTCGCTCCGTTCTCAATTGTTTAATTAATTTTTTGCTCTTCGCTGTTTGCGGCTGTTCCTCCATTTCCCCCTACTTCGTTCTTTTATCTCGCGAATATGTTATTGCAATCCTTAACGGGAGCGTTTCAATAAACTGATTGAAAATATTTTTGCATTTACCTTTTTAGTAAAAGGCGAGCTTTTAAGCCTGAGAAATCGCCCCGTAAATGCACACGTTTAATTGCACATGTGTTAATATGTATGCTTACACAGTATTAAAAGACAGTCAAAAATTAACGTCATTTACCTTCGTTCCCGCGTGTGACTCGTGCTGTAAATCTCTTCCTTGTTTTTAGTTCACGTGATTACGTAGGAGGCGTGATGACGCGATACGTGACTCCGCCTCCTCCATTACAGTGTATGGACAAAAAATATGTTCCAGTTATGACCATTACGCTTTGAGTTTCGAAATGAAACCTGCCTAACTTTTGTAAGTAAGCTGTAAGGAATGAGCCTGCCAAATTTCAGCCTTCCACCTACACGGGAAGTTGGAGAATTAGTGATGAGTCAGTCAGTCAGTCAGTCAGTGAGTGAGTCAGTCAGTGAGGGCTTTGCCTTTTATTATTATAGATACATTTGGAACAACCAGGACTCTTCATAGAAGTAGCCACCTAACCAAACTGACCAATCATAGAAAAGGCCCACGGTATGAGAGGTGACCTAGAACTCTATAGTTCCTCTGACTGAGCTCCAGAGAACCTGTGTGAAGATGGGAGAAACTTGCAGAGGAATAACCATCACTGCTACACTCCAATTATCTGGGGTTTATGCACAGTGGCAAAAGACGTACCTAAAGAATTCTCAGACTGTGAGAAACAAGAGTATCTGATCTGATGAAACCAAGATTAGCGTCATGTCTGGAAGAAATCATGCACCGCTCATTACCTGGACAACACCACTGCCATGGTGAAGTATGATGGCTGCAACATCGTACTGTGGTGTTGTTAGTTAATAGCAGGGACTAGGAGAGTAGACAGTGTTGAGGGAAAGTTAAATGAAAGAAAGTACAAAATTATCCTTAACTAGCAAAATACCCGCGCTTTGCAGCGGAGAAGTAGTGTGTTAAAGAGGTTATGAAAAAGTAAAGGAAACATTTTAAAAATAACGTAACATGATTGTCAATGTAATTGTGTTGTCATTGTTATGAGTGTTGCTGTCATATATATATACATATACACATATACACACACATATACACACATATACAGATATATTATATATACATATACACATATATTTTTTATATATATATTTTTTATATATATATATATATATATATATATATATATATATATATATATATATATATATACACATACATACATACATACATACATATACACACATAGATGCACTTACAATAACATAGAAATCAATATAAACAACATTAACATCATTATCATATGAGAATATGAAGTAATATATAAGAAGCACATTTCATATAAATATAAATTATTAAACAGTAAAATCTTCTTCTATAATTTGCTACCGTGGCTTTTCGTTGGTGTGTCCAGGATTTTAAATCACATGTAGCTTGCAAACCGTTTCACGTATTGACTTGAAATCTGGTACACATATAATATGTCACGTCTGCTATCCGCTTTATGGGTGATGAATGTATTACTCTTTTTATGTTTATTTTATTTTAGAATCAACTCCTATCTGCGCACACCAGGGCGGCCGTGGGCAGATGCGTATGGTGTATTCACTCCATGTTATCGTGCATTGCGCTGTCACTGGTATTTTGATAAAAGAATTTGAACAATATATAAGAAGCGTATAAATTATTAAACAGTAAAACATTAACATTTAAGAAGTAAAGTTACATTGAGTACTACTGCAGTGCCTTCGGGTATACCTCATTTTTTCTTTGCCCATTACATGCTTAAATGTATACATTTTTTGGTGTACCTACCCGAGAACACGCGACATATAACCGACCGTGGGAGAAGCATGGATTTTAAACACGCGTTGAGTTCATCTGCTGGTCTCCCTCGTGGAATAACTGGTAATGTTTGACTAAAATGTACAGCGAGTAAAACGACATTACCTCCTTTTTTTTTTTTACGATCTCTGAGATCTTGCTTTTTTCGGTTCAAGGCTTCATAAGCTCTTTTATGTTCCATGGTGTACTTAATAAGTACTAATTATCCCAAAACATCATCTTTGAATGTTGCAAGACTTTCGCCTTGTATGTAGATCGGGGTAATTACATTCATTGCATTCCTAGTCTGAATCACAATCTGATTGTATGGGTGGTTACCTGGCACTGTAGGGTTGCCACCCGTCCTTTAAAATACGGAATCGTGCCGCGTTTGAGAATGAAATTGTGCGTCCCGTTTTGAATCAATACTGGACGGGATTTCTCCCGTATTTTTTTTATCATTTTTTTTTTAAAGCAGCGTGTCATGCAAATCATCCCACACGCATTTTATGAAGATGCCTCCTTTCCTACTTTTGATTGGGTAATACTTGATGTCATCGTTAGTTTGATTGGTCTTTTTAACTGTCCAGTGAGGAGGGCGTGTCTTTTAAGTAGAGTCTGCAAAGTGTTGGCACTGAGATGTGGCGTCAGCGCCATAGTTGAAGCCCCTAACGTTGCGGTCAGCAAGTCGGCTAACATCCGCCATGTGCCGTCTTTCAGTTGCGAGAAGCAGATCATAGAATGGTTGAAACTGTTGCCCCTAACGTTGCGCCACGGCGTGTGGTTCGTTTATACCTCGTGTCTTCTCATTAAACTTTTATCTCGCGAATATGTTATTGCAATCCGCAGCAGGAGCGTTTCTATAAACTTAATTTAAACTTACGTTTTACACCGTGCTTTGTTTCCCTTATGAACATGCTTGTATGCTTCACTCGCTCCGTTCTCAATTGTTTAATTAATTTTTTGCTCTTCGCTGTTTGCGGCTGTTCCTCCATTTCCCCCTACTTCGTTCTTTTATCTCGCGAATATGTTATTGCAATCCTTAACGGGAGCGTTTCAATAAACTGATTGAAAATAGTTTTGCATTTACCTTTTTAGTAAAAGGCGAGCTTTTAAGCCTGAGAAATCACCCCGTAAATGCACACGTTTAATTGCACATGTGTTAATATGTATGGTTACACAGTATTAAAAGACAGTGAACAACGTCAGTTACCTTTGTTCCCGCGTTTGATAAAAGGTGAGCTTTTAAGCCTGAGAAATCACCCCGTAAATGCACACGTTTAATTGCACATGTGTTAATATGTATGCTTACACAGTATTAAAAGACAGTCAAAAATTAACGTCATTTACCTTCGTTCCCGCGTGTGACTCGTGCTGTAAATCTCTTCCTTGTTTTTAGTTCACGTGATTACGTAGGAGGCGTGATGACGCGATACGTGACTCCGCCTCCTCCATTACAGTGTATGGACAAAAAATATGTTCCAGTTATGACCATTACGCTTTGAATTTCGAAATGAAACCTGCCTAACTTTTGTAAGTAAGCTGTAAGGAATGAGCCTGCCAAATTTCAGCCTTCCACCTACACGGGAAGTTGGAGAATTAGTGATGAGTCAGTCAGTCAGTCAGTGAGGGCTTTGCCTTTTATTATTATAGATAAAAACCTGCTTCAATGATTTCTGGACCTTGGCTGAAGTTTTACCTTCCAACAGCGCAATGACCCTAAGCATAAAGCAAAGACTACACAGAAGCGGCTTAGGTATAACTCTAGGGATGTACTTATAGTAAGTTGTCCATCCAGAGCCTAGTCCTGAACTCAATTTAACTTCTCTGGAGAGACCCAAAAATAGCTGTCCACTGATGAAAGGACCTGAGAAGATCTACAGAGAAGAATGGCAGAAAGTCCCCAAATTCTTGTGTGCCAGTCCCAAGAAGACTCCAGGCTATAATCTCTGCCAAACGTGCTTCAGCTAGTGAGGAAAGGGTCTAAATACTTGTGTCAATGTGTCAGTCTTTTATTTTAACAAATTAGTAAAAATTTCTAAAATCCTGTTTCCACTTTGACAATCTGGGATATTGAGTGTTGCATGATATGGGAAAAAAATGAATTTAAATAGGTTTAGAACAAGGCTGCAACTTGGCAAAATGTGAAAAAAGTGAAGAAAACCTGCTGACTTTGGGATGTAGAAGGAAAACTGAAGTATTCAGAAGAAAAACCCATGCAGAAATGGGGACAAAGTGCGAGGTCTACACAAAAAGTGACTGGCCACTGTATTCAAACCAAGAACACTGACTCCATACAACTACACCATCATGCTGTCCTAAACAGAAGCATTTAGACAAATATGTCAGTTATCACTAATACAAAAGCAAAACAGCACAAGTGCAATGAAATGAAATGGAATTTGTGAGTTTGGGTTATTTGCTTTTTATCTTTCTTTTTATTAATTAAATGTGCTAAAATCAAAACAGTCTAAATAACATTTTGTTTAAATAAAGAAAGAAAGAAACTTACCTTTGCAATACCACACATCAAAGCTTTCCCAATTCCTTGACCTGCCAAATAATGAAAAGAAGAGTACAGCTAAATAAATGGTCACTTAATAGAATTCCACTCAACCATTTTCTGGAGTTATTCATTAAATTACATGTTTATTGTGGGCTACAGCCTATTCTCGTTGCACTGGATACAAAGAAGGAAACAGCCATGAAAGGAACGCCAGTGCTTTGCAGGGCAAACTAATTTTATGAACCTGTTTAGGGTTATCAATCAACTTAGCTTGTACATTCTTAAGATGTGGAGAAACCAGAATAAACAAAGAAAAACTACATAGACACTGGGAAAACAATACACCCTTATTATATAGTCAAAAGAACTTGACAGATGAGAGGAGACCATTCAGTACATCAGGCTCATTTGGTTAGCTAAAATATATATTTTCCCAAAATCTCACCCAGATACTTATAAAAGATGTTAATGTTTCAGCTATGACAACATAACTCTGCAGTTTCTGGTAGACTGTCATAAATCATTTTGTAAAAATTGTTTTCTGGCTTGGGCTTTAAATCCACATCATCATTTGAACCAGTGTTCCTGAATTGGTATTTATTTTAAAAAATCTGCTGGGTCAGCCTTATTGATGCCTTTGAGAATTTTGAAGACTGGGAATTGATCCCCATATAGATTATCTGCTTAAGACTAAAAAGTTTAATTCCCTGAGCCTTCAGGAACAGAACATGCCCCCTAGTCCGGCCTCTACAGCTGCTATTTCTTTCTTGTAGCACAGTACCAGAACTGGACACAGTACTCTAGAACATAATACAGTATGAGCACAATATCCCTTGATTTACAGCATGTTTAATAGTGTTTACAATAAAATCTACACCCTACCATCTTTTGTCCCGATCACTTGCCTCTGCACTGCACTATACATATCTTGTGTGTTGATTGTCCATTTGCTTTTTGCTTCTTACAGTTTTGCTGAGATTCATAACACTTGTTTCGACTACATTAACAAAGTTACTGTGGTTAACACTGTTGCTTCAAAGAACCAGCATCCTAGGTTTGAATCCTGGGTCTAGAAAATGTCTGTCTAGATTTTACATATTCTCTTTGTGTCTGTGTAGGTTTTTTTTTAGATACTCTACTTTTCCTCCCATGTCCTTAGGAAGGTCATATTAAGTTGACTGTCAACTCCATATTAGGTCCTGATAAGCTATCCAGGGCTGTTTCCCACTTTGTGAACACTGCTACTAGGAGAGGCTCTTTCTCATCATAAGAAAGAGTTAGATTAAATGAGTTAGGGATGTAATGTTATGCACAGTTGTCGATTATTTTAACTTTGCAGTTGCCACACACAGGCATTTCCACTCCACTGGTCAAACTGCCAAGATCTTTCATCTGGCTGAGTCACACATAAGAACATAACTAATTTGACAAATTAGACCATTCAGTCCATCAGGCTTATTTGTTTAGCTAATTGCTATCTTTCTTGATGGTTGTCAAGGATTCTGTTTCAACTCCATGACTTAATAGTTTGTTCCAAATTCCCACAATTCTCTGAGTAAAGAAGCACTTCCTGTCATTCAGTCCTAAATGCACTTCCTCTTAATTTCAACAGGTGTCCTCAAGGAGACGATTCACTGGAATTCTGTTAGAATCATCATTTCATGAGTTTGCTCTGTTTGGACATCAGTAGTGGTACCTCTTCATTGAGACTTCCTGACCCTTTAGCCTTTATTTATTTTAACACACATTTCCTCACTGGCAGAGTGACTCCAGCAACTTGCCAACAATAGCACTAATATTTTAATTCTTAACTTATAGGTTATTTTCTGCTTTCTAGCAGAGCACACTGTCACTGTCTTCAAACGTCGTCTGAAGACACACTTCTTTAAACAGCACTTGGGGGACTAAAGTCCCCATATTTTTTTCTACCCTTTCTCTTTAAAAAAAAAAAAAAAAATTTGTACTAAACTTACTCTTTTCTTCTAGCATGGTTTTGTGTACAACTTGGTCAGCGGTAACTTGTTTAATGACAGTAGATTTAATCCTAGCCTAAAAAGACTGAAGAACAGTCGTAGACTACTAAGCACTGTTGTAAGTCGCTCTGGATAAGAGCGTCTGCTAAATGTTGTAAATGTAAATGTATATACAGTAAACAACCCTTCTACCCCTCCACCCATTTTGTAAACCTGCTCATTGCAGAGTGGAGAAAATAGTCTCAAGTTATGGTACAAGGAACCTTATCAGAATTAGGTGATGTCCATCATGAATAAGAAAGAGAAAACATTTTCTATTTTCTTATACAGCAAATTACATAGTAGCATATAAACAGCATATATTTAAAACCATCCATCCACTCATTTTCCAAACCTCGTCATTGCAGATTATGGCTGGAGACCATCCTAGTAGCACCAGGCACCAAGCAGGACACACATCTGGACACAATGTCACTCTATTGTTGAGCACACAAACACACAAATAAGCACTATTTCATATTGGGCAAATTTGAGCCAGGAATCAACTTGGCCTGCAACTCATTGGCATGTTTGAGGGAAAAAGAGTACTGAAAGGAAACACACATGAACACAGACAGAATGTGCAAAATCCACATAGAGAGTCGCACTGTCTCCTCAGAGACAGCGGCACTATTTGTTGGGCAGTCATAACATTCCACGAATGAGCTAGACAGTCACTGTTAAAATTTTTTAGGACTCACTTGAACAAACTCTATTAAAGAAGTTGAGCTCACTGCCTCATATACAGTGGCACATAATGTCTGGAAACATATGGAGTGTACAGTTAAGGGTATGTGATTGCCTACCTCGGAAATTGGGCATCACGTACAAATCTTCCATGCATATTGATCGACCTTTCCATGGGCTGTAAGCAAAATAGTACATACTATATCCCACAACAGTGTGTCCTGAGAAACAAAACAAAAAAAACAAAAAGAAATGAATGATCTAATGTGCCGGCTCACATTACTTGCTTTAATCTTAGAAAGTAAAAATATATACAGTATATTATAGATTAGTACAACCTGCCAATTTATCTTTTGACCTTTTTCTGAGTGATCGAGAGTTTACACAAGAGACATGGTAGTGTAGTCTAGTGGTTAAGGCTTTGGATTTCAAACCTTGAGTTTGTGGGTTCAAATCTTGCTACTGGCACTGTGTGACCTTGAGCAAGTCACTTCACCTGCCTGTGCTCCAACTGGAAAACCAAAAGAAATGCAACCAATTGTATCATAAATGTTGTAAGTCACCTTGAATAAAGGCATCAGCCGAATAAGTAAATGTAAATGAGACACATGAACTCTGTTATATTTACTGTTGTCCTGTGGGATGATGTTGCCCTGACATTTGAACCCAACATGTGGATATAGTTATTGTGCTTTCCTGGGGACAGCTTGTTTAAATTAATTCATAAAAAAAACAAGTGTATAACACAAGGAATCAAGAGTAAGACAATCAAAACAACATAAAACACTTACAAGCCCTGAACAGAAGTACCTTTAATTGCTGGATTATTTTCTCTGATTTGACAAAATTTTATGGTTTTGCTTTGTTTTTTCTCTTTCATACTCAAATTTCTGACTACTCTTATTTCCTTGCAGAGAACTGTTATCTTCCTATTAAGTGAAAGGTGAGCGAACTCCGAGCCAGCAGGTTATAGACTCTAATATAGAGCCCTCTAGTGGCTGCTTGTATCCATTAATTCATACTCCAACCAAAGATTATATTTTCTTTATATGTAACTTACCCCATGTATTTTGTAATGGTTTCCAAGAACAAAAAATTAAACTCATGTTTTCTTTAAGAAAGGACATAACAAAGTTTCTGATTAAACAGAAACCATTAACAGCTGTGACTTACAGATGGTCTTGGTGGAAAACGGTCAAACAAACTGTAACTGCCTTTATTACACTAGTAGCATGTAGACTTATCTTGCTCACCTGGAAGAATCCTAGTCCACCTCTGTTAAGTCAGTGGGTAACTGATGTTATAAACTATTTGAAATTGGAAAAAATCAAATTCTCACTTAGAGGATCTGTGTAGAACTTTTTCAAAACCTGGAAGGATCTAATCAATAACATTTCAGAATAAGCTTTTATATTTGGGAAAAGGATTCTCCTCCCTCTTTTCTACTCTTAAAATTTTACTCTCGCTGTTGGCCTTCCTCTTTTTCTTGACTTGTTTGCATGGAATGTTACTTGCTTTTAATAAATTCAATTAAAAAAAACACAGGACCATAACAGCAAGCAATATCAAAAATGTTAATGAAAAAAATCTCACATTATTCATGTTGCATAATCCACATGTCAAGTCATCCACAAAATGAAAAACATGTTTATTATTTGCTTAAATATTGCTAAATAAATAACTCTGGAATGTGAAAGTAATCCACAAACAGGAAGCCCCTTCACACGGGGTCACACTATTGAATTGAAGATCTGTCTTTCCCCCTTTCCAATGAATGCAGTGGTTAGGTGGGTCTTCAATTCAAAAGTGACTTCTGACCAATGAATCAGGGGGGATTCTTCAATGAAGAATTCTAAAAGTGTGCCCACATGTTTAAACTTTGCTCAGAAAGTAAGGTTCTTTTTTCTCAATTTCTTTACTCAATTTATTGAGTTGTAAAATGAAAAGTGTGATATGTTCAATTATTCCTGAACTAATTTAGAAAAATGTATTGTTAATGGTGGAGCTCATTTGAAAAATGTTATTTTAAAAATGTTACATAAGACAAGATAAATAAACTGCATTGATTAATTGTTTTTTGACTGTTCCATTCCTTATCCCACCCCTGACGTAAATGACCATCCTCTCAGAAATCACCATATCTTCACGCTGCACCTCAAAAACTGATTTTTCAGCTTTACAAAAGCTTAAACTAAGCATTTACACTGGCAGTGATATATCTCAGGAATTTATTTCCTATTTTGAATGATTATTGTTGCTTTACTAACCATATGTTTTCTCTCCACTTCTCTCATTTAGTAATAATTATGTGAGATATATGCTCAAAAGGAAACAAAAACATTTACAGTTTTTATTATATGGCAACTGTTATTTGTCATTTTTATGGTTCTAGTGTCATTATGGTGATATTTGTCTTTTTGGGTCCCAGTATTTTCCTATTTTTGTCATCAGATTAAAAAGGTTAAGAACCCCTGCTTTACCCAGTAGAACTCACTACTCTAAATTAGACTTCCAGACCCATAATGGGACCAGCTACATGGAGTTTGGAGGCATATTATTACTATTATTGCAAATAAGGTTTACCCCTTTATGCAAGGTGACTTACAAGATTAGGATAAAGTACAATTTTTAAGGTTCTTAGTTTGTGGTGTTGACAACTAGCAAAACTAGCAAAAATAGTTACCTTCCTTAGTTCTTTTGTCTTCTGGGACTTCAGCTACCAAACATTTAAAAAATGGGTTTTCTCCAAATCCATCTACTTCAAGCTCTGCAAGAAACAATTAGATATAAAACCTAAAAAAAGACCTGATGCTTAATTCATTTCTGGAACAGCCCAACCTGCAGGGGAAAAACAAGTTTGAGTTTTGAAGGTCCCTAAAGTCCTGCTGTCTACTACACTACTTCCATGCGTCTGAACAACTTCCTAATGTTGGTGTGAAATCTATCCTCTTTCCATCTGTGCCCCCGTGTTGTTGATGAACTCAGCGTGTTATAAAGCTTACTTATAACCTCCTTTAACTTTAACCCATGTTAGTTTGGAATAATTCAAAATTTTGTTTTAAACCACTTTATTTTTGAAAACAAATTATCTCCATATAATTAGATTATGACAGCATCAAACCAAACTCTGGAAAGGGTGCTAGATCATCCATCCATTTTCCAACCCGCTGAATCCGAACACAGGGGTCTGCTGGAGCCAATCCCAGCCAACACAGGGCAGGAACCAATCCTAGGCAGGGTGCCAACCTACCACAGGACACACACAAACACACCAAGCACACACTAGGGCCAATTTAGAATCGCCAATCCACCTAACCTGCATGTTTTTGGACTGTGGGAGGAAACCCACGCAGACACGGGGAGAACATGCAAACTCCACGGAGGGAGGACCCGGGAAACGAACCCAGGTCCTCAGGTCTCCCAACTGCAAGGCAGCAGCGCTACCCACTGCGCCACCGTGCCGCCGTGCTAGATCACTGGAGTGCAAAAATACACACCTACATTGACTCACACTGGGCCAATTTAGAGTCACCAATTAATTTGTTTAAGGGTATACTCTAAATTGAGATTATGAGGGGAAATGTGCTAATGATTCTCAACAATCCAGCTTTTTGTTCTTGTCATAACTGCATATGTGTAAACTTACTGGACATTTCGTATTGACTTGAGTTTTGCGTGGTGAAGGAATAGTTGATTTCCTAGCCACTGTCAGTTGTCCAATCCACATACTATTTCAAGCTCCCGTGAAGTGTACAGTGGCACAATGGGCAACACAGCTGTATTGTGCCTATGTTAGGCTAGTGGTCAAATGCTACCCAGTAATTACCAATGTGGAATTTGCACATTCTCCCTTTGTCAGTAAAGATTTTTGTAAGCATTATGGCTTTCCTTGCATATCCTAAAGTTGTGAGTGTTTGGTGACTCAGTGACTGTACAAACCTCCATCATAAGTAAGTATATATTTGCATGATGGTGCTATCCTGTGTTGGCTCATGCATTATGTGCAATTCTTCATCCTGAAAATTCAACCACAGATTGGACAATGCAGGTTCTGAAAATTGACATATTTTTGTAAAGTTTATGCATTGGGTTGATATTTTTGACACTTCATAAAGAGTCATGAAAATGTCAGTGGGGTAATTTAATTATTGATTATTTTCAAGCTTTACCGAATCCAATGCAGAGTCCGGTTGATGGTGCCTATCCCGGCAACAAGAGACCACGCTCATGAACTGCAACAATTGAGAATACACCATTTAATGTAAAGTGCACCATTAAGGAATGTGGAAGAAAATGTGAATAAAACAATACATTTTCATAACTCTCAGAGAACCTGTGGAAAGACCAGTAGGGGGGAGGCAGCTTGATGGCTGAGATCTCCGGGACTCTGAACTAACCTGAATCGTATTATGTGATATCATCTACTCTTGCATTTTGCTCTGTACTTGTAATATTACTACTGTATTATTGTATTGTACTGAGGATTACTCGTGCCCTGCTCTGTGCATTGTATTGTATTGACCCCTTTCTTTTGACACCCACTACATGCCCAACCTACCTGGAATATCTTTGAATTGCCTTTCCTAAGATTTCTTCCATTTTTATTTTCCCTACTAGGGATTTTTTCCTGGTATGATTTTGGGATATACAAAAACAAATTGTATTGTATTGTTTTGTATTGTAGAAGCGAGTCAGCTAGTGAAGACAAATCCACTAGTGAATAATATTAAATCAGCCAAAGATTCCAGTTATAGTCTACATAAACTTTAACTGCTTTTTCTGGTAAATTATATTCCATGTTTTGTTACAATCTATATATATAAAAATGGAATGGGTGGGTCGTCGGGTGGGCCTTTTTTTCATTCCGTCGTTTTTTCGACGTTTTGAAAATGTAGAATGATTATTTGATTTTTTTGTTTTTATTTGATCGTGTCTATGTAGCCGCCGTCGTAATAAAGTATCGCTAAAATCGTCATTTATCGTAATTTATTTTTGACGTATAACGTCGCCGTCGTCGAGGTCAGTGATACCAGTGCAAAAAATCTGCTTACGGTTGAAAGACACGCCCTACTCACTGGACAGTTACAAACACCAATCAAACTAACGATGACATCAAGTATTACCCAATCAAAAGTAGGAAAGGAGGCATCTTCATAAAATGCGTGTGGGATGATTTGCATGAGACGCTGCTTTAAAAAAAAAATTATAAAAAAAATACGGGATAAATCCCGTCCAGTATTGATTCAAAACGGGACGCGCAATTTCATTCTCAAACGCGGCACGATTCCGTATTTTAAAGGACGGGTGGCAACCCTACAGTGCCAAGTAACCACCCATACAATCACATTGTGATTCAGACTAGGAATGCAATGAATGTAATTACCCCGATCTACATACAAGGCGAAAGTCTTGCAACATTCAAAGATGATGGTTTGGGATAATTAGTACTTATTAAGTACAACATTGAACATAAAAGAGCTTATGAAGCCTTGAACCGAAAAAAGCAAGATCTCAGAGATCGTAAAAAAAAAAAAGGAGGTAATGTCGTTTTACTCGCTGTAGATTTTACTCAAACATTACCAGTTATTCCACGAGGGAGACCAGCAGATGAACTCAACGCGTGTTTAAAATCCATGCTTCTCCCACGCTCGGTTATATGTCGCGTGTTCTCGGGTAGGTACACCAAAAAATGTATACATTTAAGCATGTAATGGGCAAAGAAAAAAATGAGGTATACCCGAAGGCACTGCAGTAGTACTCAATGTAACTTTACTTCTTAAATGTTAATGTTTTACTGTTTAATAATTTATACGCTTCTTATATGTTGTTCAAATTCTTTTATCAAAATACCACTGACAGCGCAATGCACGATAACATCGAGTGAATACACCATACACATCCGCCCACGGCTGCCCTGCTGTGCGCAGATAGGACTTGATTGTACAATAAAATAAAATAAAGATAAAAAGACTAAAACAATCATCACCCATAAAGCGGATAGTAGACGTGACGTACTATATGTGTACCACATTTCAAGTGTATAGGTGCAACGGTTTGCGAGCTACAGGTCATTTAAAATCCTGGACAGACACACAAATTGCCACGGTAGCAAATTACAGAAGAAGATTTTACTGTTTAATAATTTACGAGCTGTATATACCCGGCGTTGCCCGGGGCAGAAGTAACCTAATCGGTCAAACACTTACATATATACCAAAGTAAACCTAATCGGTCAAACAGTTACATATATAAAAAAACCGAACCTAATCAGACAAACAGCTTCATATATACAGAAGCAACCCTAATCGGACAAACAGCTAATCTATATACATAAGCAAACCTAATTGGTCAAACAGTTACATAAATACAAAAGCAAACCTAATCGATCAAACAGCTTCATATATACAGAAGCGAACCTAATTGGTCAAACAGTTATGCATGTGCAGAATGATTTTACAAACATTATGCGTGTTAACAATCATGAAAAACAAAAGATTGAGGAACTGTTCTTCTATATGTGATGAAGCCACTAATAAGACTGATTTTTTTCAGGACCCAGCTGTTTCATAACTAAACTACTGCCACCCCAAAGTAATGCCTAATAGTGGTTTTTCGGGTAGCTGTGGAATAAAAAGGGTGTTTTTTAGTCAGTAAGAATCTGACACTACCCTTCAGTACGGGCTGAAGGGTGCCTATGTAAGGTTTTACATCCTTCCCGTATGGAAAAAAAAACATACTAAACTTTTTTTTCATCATTACAGATAATCTCAGTCAAATGGAAGTACGCATTCTCAATTTATTTTTATGTAATTTTTACTTTTTCACAAAGCCATCCCATTCCAATTTGTATGAATAAACTTTTGCTACAGAGTTAGCAAAAGTTTATTCATGCACATATTTTAATACGGATAATCTATCTCTAATCAAGGTTCTCATTTTCATTCTAATTTAAAATAATAATAGATACTCATTTTTTTCTTCTGTTTTAGAAAAACCAATCTATGCCACCTACGTCTTCGTCAAGTCAGCTTCATCCAGCTTCATCACATATACAAGAAGAGTTCCTCAATCTTTTCTTTTTAATGATTGTTAACACGCATAATCTTTGTAAAATCATTCTGCACATGCATAACTGTTTGACCAATTAGGTTCGCTTCTGTATATATGAAGCTGTTTGATCGATTAGGTTTGCTTTTGTATTTATGTAACTGTTTGACCAATTAGGTTTGCTTATGTATATAGATTAGCTGTTTGTCCGATTAGGTTCGCTTCTGTATATATGAAGCTGTTTATCCGATTAGGTTCGCTTTTTTTTATATATGTAACTGTTTGACCGATTAGGTTTACTTTGGTATATATGTAAGTGTTTGACCGATTAGGTTACTTCTGCCCCGGGCAACGCCGGGTATATACAGCTCGTATATAATAAAACTACAAAGATAAATCTACATAGTAATTGTACAAGGATGTAACTCTTATAACTTTTAGCACATAAGCTAAAGAATAAAGCATTGAACTCAAGCCAAAATCCCCAAGTGACAGAAACTTTTATGGCTGTAAATCTCTTTTAAGAAGGCGATATTCTAATCTCAACATGCTGTTATCACTAGCTAAACAATAAAATTCACTATAAACTCATTTGACCGGTCCCACCCAAATTTACCACACCAAAGTAAAATAAAATGCCTCTTATGGCAACAACACACACTGTATCCTTACAAGACCTTCCCGCCACAGGTGCCAAGTATGACGTCAATATTTGGAATCTGTTTGGGAGAGAAGCATAAAAACCAAAATGTTTGATGCAAGTTTTATTCATACCTACAAATTTGAAGTGAACAGACAAACAGATAAGCTTTGGCTCTTTGTAGTCACTACTTGCCATTGTCGTTTAGTACATTATGTGCTGCCAAAGAAAACTTGCGGCACTGAATATTATCCCACAGTAGGATTTTGTTTTAGTAATGCGAGTTACAAGTAATACATAAATAAACACATAATGTACAGTCGTGAAAAAAAGTAAGCACACTGATTTTTTTCTTTTTTATGGAGATATCAAAATTTGATCCTCATTCAAACAATATCTGTAGATAAATATGATATAATTAAATAAACTAAATGCCACATTTACATTTTGTAGTCTGTTCAATAATTTGCATAAAGATAAATGCAAAGTTTGCAGGTGGAATAAGTAAGTGCACCCTTCCATTTATCACTACTTCAAATACCTCAAATTAAAATCAAGTGCACCATATCAGGTGTAAAGGACTGCAATATCATTAGTGAGAATCTTGTCTGAACTCTTTTTTAAAACTCAAGACATTTTGTTTGGGTTGCTTCTTGTTGTTAAAGTATGAGTTACCACCATACGAAGATTAAAGGGTGCTTTTGAAAAATGTGAGAAAGTGGACCCTGCAACATGACAATGATCCTAAATATACCAATAAGCCCACCAACGAATGGCTGAAAGTACAGAAATGGAGGGTTCTAGAAGGGCCAAGTCAAAGCCACGATCTGAATCTCATCGCGATGTGTGAGGGTATTTAAAAAAAGCGTTGTGCATGCAAGACACCTCAAATATCGGAAAACTGAAAAGATTCTACATGGAGCAATGGGAAAAACTTTCTTCCAGTCAATGTCAGAGACTATTATGCAATTATACGAAAGGCCTATGTGAGTTTATTTCTGCAAAAGGGGGGCAATATGCGCTATTAAATCCAAGTGTGTGTTTATTTTTTCTACAGACAGAATTGGCATATCTTTTAATTTTTTGTTGATTAAAATATTGTAAAGTTACATTATTTTTTTTAATTACATCACTTTATCTAAAGGTATGTTTAATGCAGCCACCCCGGTGCACCATATAATCATGTGCCTCCCTGTACACCACACCATTGTGTCACACTCTGTTCTGCATCCCTCTTGGAGCATGGCGGGGGGTCCCTCATCAAGTCTCTATCGCTTTGAAGCAAAGAGGGGGAAGGGGAATCCCCATGATGTCTCATTCAAGTCAAGGAAAGTAAAGGATCCCCCAAAAAGCCTTGATTGTGACAAAGTAGGGAATGGGACCATCAAGTCTTGAGCGCATTGGGGGTGGGGAGAGAGTGGAGTTGAGAAAATGAATGTTTATTACAGTTACCAAAAATACTGATACCATACTGTTTTTAAAATTAGGTACTTTTTCAGTACCAGTATACTGTATAATCCTGCTGGGTAGTGACTTAAATAAAAGTAATATTTGTCTATGAGAAAATGACTCAAGTAGAAGTCGTGAATAATCTCAAATTAAGTATCAAAATTACAAGTAAATTGTAGGATTGCTCACTGTTTTATATATGTAGTCAAAAAAGTCTTTATAAACATTATCTTGGCTTATGAGACATATTACAATAACTAATGTATGAGCCATGTAACTGCAACTTGAAGCAGTGACATTCATCACAAGTGTACATCTTAATCATTGGGTCCTAAATTATTGAGCAGGGTGCTAATTGTAAAGGTGTACAGGTTTCTCCTGATTTAAAGAGCTAATCCATTCCTTAACATACTAGTAGAAAGTAAATCTTCACAACCTTATTATAATTATTTTAAATGAAACCATTTTTAAGCATTCTCTGGCCCTAAAAATGGCCAACATTTTTGTTTGGATAACAACAAACTGCATGGAATTATAGATTCAGCTGAATCAGAACATTAGTCATTAAACTAAACACTATTAAGACATTGCCCTTCATTAAATAATGTTTGACAAAGCTCTTTATCTAGGCTTTATCACTTCTAGTTTCACATTCAAAGGAATGGCCTTATGGTTCATTTTAGGCTTTTACAACTTTTTCATGATATGTTTTGGAGCTATTATGCCCAGGATAATGTTAGACGATGTGTGAGCAACATATGTAACAAGATGTCACTGCAATAATGGACCAGCCCATCAAGTCTGGCAGACTGCTGTGAGGACAGTGTCTGAATGCAGCAGCAGCATCTGATGTGGGAATAACTGAGATTGTGCATTGCAAACATTCAGTCCTGACCTCAAACATCCAGTCTTGCCCCGTTCTACAGGACATGGCAAGGTGTTTTTGGAATGTCTACAACATTTGATTCTTCATGCAGTATATGTGAATTTTCATTAAGTGATTGTTGCTAAAGATGATGTCATAGACATTATGAGAAAGGATAATGGATAAAAGGCTAAGAAGTGCGATAACAATAGGGGAAGAACACTTTGGATTTATGCCAGGAAAAAATACAACAGGTATGATTTTCACCTTGAGACTAATTATGGGGGTGGCATGGTGGCGCAGTGGGTAGCGCTGCTGCCTTGCAGTTAGCAGACCTGGGTTCGCTTCTCGGGTCCTCCATGCGTGGAGTTTGCATGTTCTCCCCGTGTCTGCGTGGGTTTCCTCCGGGTGCTCTTGTTTCCTCCCACAGTCCAAAGACATGTAGGTTAGGTGAATTGGCGATTCTAAATTGTCCCTAGTGTGTGCCCTGCTCGGGGTTTGTTTCCTGCCTTGTGCCCTGTGTTGGCTGGGATTGGCTCCTGCAGACCCCTGTGACCCTGTAGATAGGATATAGCGGGTTGGATAATGGATGGATGGACTAATTATGGAAAAATGTAGAGAGAAAAAGAAAGGACCATACATGGCATTATTTAATTAAGAGAAGACATATGATAGAGTTCCCCAGCAAGAAATGTGAAGAAGTATGAGAAAGAAGGAAGTACCAGAGTAAAATGTAAGGATAGCTAATGATATGTATCAGGGTGCCTACACACAAATGAGAAGCGGTGTAGGAATAACAGATGGATTCGCAGTTATGGCAGGGTTACATTAAAAATCATCATTAAGCTCATGTCTTAAAAGTTATGAATGTTATTACCAGAGGAATAGTAGATCAGGCCCACTGAAAATATTGTGGGAAGGAAACTGGAGGAGCAGAGGAGAAGAGCTATGGAGGGCAGAGGCCTTAAGATTACTTGAAAAAAGAATATTTAAGATTTAAGGGACAACAACATGGTGGAGGAGTTAACCACCAGGGAGAAAAGAATAAAATACAGTAGTGGGTACATTCAAATATCTTGGATTAACACTAACAGTGGAAGGTGAGCAACATTTAAAAATAAACTACTGAATGCAATCAGCTTAGAAAAACTGAGTGAACTGGGGACCTAAGGGAGAATGTGGTTATAGATGTGGAAGTATACAAAAAATGAGAGTGGAGAAGGCTGGTTGAATATAGCGACCCCACATGAAAAGAGGGAAAAGCTTAAGAAGAAGAAGAAGAAGAAGAAGAAGGATGTTCCTAAAGTAGTCGAAGCCTGTATTTTAGATAAGTGACTGAGTATAGCATTGTGTGTATATGCTGAACCTATTTGTTTTCTGGTATAATATTGCAGAAATAAATGTGTCTGTCAAAATCTAGAGTAAAAATAGTGATTTGCATTGGAATATCTAGTGAACTAAAAGTGAAAGTAAAAAGACAGAAAGTTTTATACTTAAGTCAAATAGATATACTCTCAAAACATACTCAAGTACAGTAAGAAAATACTTCTACATTACTATACAAAATTGCAAATACAAACTAAATAACCTTTAATGTGTTTTATAATACTTTTCCAAAGTTAACTCTTTGTAGTGTAGTAGACAGATAAGTGACTCACCCCAAACACAGAAACCCAGTGCAACTAAATTAGTGATCTCTAAATTTACAAATGTATCATTGAGTCTTATGATACTGTAAAGAGTACCAAAGATATTTGATTTTATCTGCACGGAATACCTTTGTGTGTGATATTAACCTGCTCTTCCAATTTCTCATATACTGACAGCTCCTAGAAAAAAACACAAAAAATAATAATTATCAATACATTAAAAACTTTACATTTGCATGTGAATTAACTTTTATTTTATATATTGTTTACCAGAAGCATCACTACAATATCATAATCTATTTTTATGGAAAATATGGTAATATGAAATAGTAAAAACAAATTGTGTAAAAATTACATGTTCAAATAAATTAAAATTAACATCATCCAATGGTACAATACAAGTACAGGTTTTTTCTTTGTAGATTTGCCACAAAAGTGTGATTAAGTGGTTTGCTCATGGACAATGGATTAAACTGGGAGGGTGAATGCATTCCCACTACACCATGCTGTCAGGAAAGAATAACTTTCCAGCTACACTAGAGGTGACATAAACTCATTACAGTATGGGCAATGAACTGGGGAAATGTAAATGGCAAAGGTGAGTGATGGTGGGATGCTAGTTCATATCTTTTCTAATGTGTACATTACTTTGGAGCAAGGGAGATACACAGAGTTCCTGTTCTTTAAATAACGGACAAGAAGCAAATCACTGCAGAGCAATTAGCAATTAGGATTAGCAATATGAAGCTGAAAAATATCACAAATAGGGATAGACATGTGATGAACTGTTTACGCAAGACACGTTGGAAGTGTTGGCTATCAACAAAGTCTATCCATCTGTTTGAACCTGCTTTTGTAGTATAGTTACAAAGAACTTGAGGTGACTGCAGCAATAACCTTCTCTGGACAGGTCTCTAGTCTACTGCACAAATGGACCACAGGAGAACACTCACTTAATATGAAAATCTATTTAAGTTTTACACTGAATCCAGTTGCACTATAGAGCTGCCCTCATAAAAGTTCTGTTGATCGATTGATCATGCCATCCATCAATTTTCAAATCCCCTTAATCCAATTTAAGGTTATTTGGCCACATAAATGTTCCATCCATCCATCCATCCACCTTTTACTTTTCATACCCACTTAATTGAATTCAGAGTCATATCTCCCCAAATTATTTGCTATATAAAACTATATCACCCTTCATTATTGTATAGACTCTTCATGGCTTCTTTCCTTGCGTTGAATGAACTTGGTTCGTTTCCTTATTTTATTACTTTAAATTAAATTCTTGCTTGCTCTGTAAGCCACCTTGAGGTTGTTTACTTGATGAAGAGCACTATATAAAATGAAGATTGTTGTATATATTACTGATTTTTTAAATAACCTCATCTCCATCACAGGCATCACAGTCACCATCAATCTAAAAATGTACTTCCATTTGCTTTCTTTTAAAAAAAAGGCCAAAGCAGGATAATGAAAGTGTTTTATAGCTAAAGTAATTCAAAAATTAAGCAGTTGTCATTGGGCCTTACGTGAAGAAACTAAAATGTAAAATATTAAATTAACTGGCTCTCCGTTCATCCAGTGCCTTAATGGTAGCATACATTCAGGTGTTAACTAGATCATTCATTTGTATTCTAAATCTGAATGCACCCAAAAGCATTTGTTTCATTCTTTGTGGAACTTTAGCAAAGTATCATTTTTGATGCAAACATGTACAAGCTGTGCTGCTTGTTTTTCCTTCAAACACTAGCAAAATCTAATTACATAATAACATTATTAATTACACTTTTTAAAAAAGCAAATAATTCATTAATACACAAAGGATTCAAAAACTTGACTGATGTAAGCCTTAAACATTGAGAATTGTTTGCGACCTTGAGTATCAGAAACAGCACTACCCACTGAGCCACCTGTCCTGAACGGGAACTTTGGAATATGCTGCACAGATTTTGATTGAGAGATATAAAACCTTTAAATATGCTATTTCTCATTTGAGGTAGATAGCAACACATTGTTAAAAATTGGTTTGACTAAAAACTTTTAAAGCTACACATTGTGAACCCTGTTTTGATAAACTTGACCGATTTGTGAAGCCGCTTCGGTTGCGATATATAGAACAAAGTAACAATGAAAACGGTATAGACATATATGAAATAATAATAATTACTTTCAGTGTAAATATCAAAAACATAATACATCTTACCACAATTAACCGCATAATTTCACGACAGTCCTGGGGGCCGGCATGTCTTATGGTGTACTTCATTTTCTTTTCGTTCCTGGATTAAATTCGAGCTACCGGTATGTGACAGTAAAGCAGAATATTTTGTAATGAGCTGGGATGTACCAAGTGACTCTTCTGACAAAAATTGTAGGGGTGATTTTTAGAGAGTGTATTTTATTTTGGAACGAAATCTGTGCCTATCCATCCTAACTTAACTAATAAATATATATATATATACATATTTAAATGTTTTAGATTATGTAGTATCAAGTTTTAATTGGCGAATTACTACTTTGTGAGTGCTCTTTTGTCTATAAGCTTAACCCCTCTTTTTAATGATTGGCGTGCTCGCTTCTGACGATCCGACTCATTTTACAGAAGGTCGCTAAACAAGCAGGTTGTTCTGCATTTTTATCATACACAATATTGAGGTGAATCGTCAGTTAATTAGTAAAATCTAGAGCTAAAGTATGTCAGAGGTACAGTAATTCACCAGTACTTATAATAATAATAATAACAACATTACTAATACTATTCACGCAATGGGTCTTTTTTCAATCAAAGCTTTCAAATAGTAGTATCTTATGTCACCAGTAGCCTATATATAGGCCTACAAAGTTCCAATCACATATTCGTCTACACACGCTCATCTCGGATCAGTTTGTAAACGCTAGTTAACCTGCACGTCTTCTGAATATGGAAGATAACCTTAATACAGTACTAGAAGAAAAAAAATCGCAAGTATTCGCACTAGGGAGCTTAAGTTACTGAACTCGGACCCAAAAGCCTGGTCGAAACGCGTAGATAACGGGTAGCTGGATGTGATCTCCCTACTTCTCACATCGTTAAGGCTCTCGCATTGTTTCCTCGCAAAAAAAGATCGGAAGTTCTTGTCAAATGGGGTATCGGTGTGTACGACTCGAAATATTAATGCAGAGGTGAGCCCAAAACGTGGTAACAAAGCGAACAAACGATAACTTAACGTTAAAATAAGTGGGGGGTCATAAAATAAAGAAGTGAACGTAGTTCGAGATGTAGGGAGCCACTATTTAAGCAGTGTCAACCGCAAAACAGGAACCAGATGTGGACAGGGTGCTAGCCAGAGACAAATGTGTGTGTGTGTGTGTTTTTGAAGATTAACCGCTTAAATAAATACTCACGAAGCAAATTTATTAACACTTCTATACCTGCGTATCCATGTTATATCTAATCCACCAGTCATGTGGCAGCAGCACGGTACATAAAATCATCCAGATACAGGTCAAGAGCGTCAGTTAATGTTCACATCAAACACCAGAATATGGAAAAAATGGGATCTTGGTGATTTAAGCCATAGCATAACTCTTGGTGCCAGACGTCATATTGCAACTGCTAATCGTTTGGAAATTTCACTTTCAACAGTCTCCAGAGGTTATTCAGAATGGTGCGAAAAACAAAAAACACCAAATGAGTGACAGTTCTGTGAACAGAAGTGCCATGTTAATGAGAGAGGTCAGAGGAGACTGGCTAGACTGGTTCAAGTTAATAGAAAGGCTATGGTACCTCAGATAAACTCTCTCTACAATGGTAGTGAGAAGAAAAGCATGTCAGAATGTACAGCACTTTGAACCTTGAGGCGATGGGCTACAACAGCAGAAGACCATGTTGGATTCCGCACCTGTTCCCCAAGAACAGAAACCTGAGACTGCAGTGGCACAAGCTCACCAAAATTGGACAGCTGAAGACTGGAAAAAAAGTTGCCTGGTCTGGTGAACCACAATTTCTGCTGAGGCACACAGATGATAGGGTAAACATTTGGCTCACCCAGCCTACCTTGCCTCAACAGTCCAGGCTAGTCCAGCCTAGTAGTGGTGGTGGTGGTGTATTGGTGGGGGGGATGTTTTTTTAGCATATACTTTGTACCCATTAATAACAATTGTATTATCATGTAAATGCAATTGCCTGTTTGACTGTTGTTTCAGACCATATGCATCCCTTCATGGGCACCATTTTACCCATATTCTGATGGTTACGTCCTGCATGATAATGCACCATGTCACAAAACAAAAGTGATTACAAGAATTCTTCACTGGCCTTCCCAGTCACCAGATTTTAATCCAGCAGAACACCTTTGGGATGTGGTAGAACAGGAGATTCACAGCATGAATGTGCAGTTGAGAAATCTGCAGAAATTACATAATGCAAACATGTCAACATGGGACAGAATCTTAAAAGTATGCTTCCAACATTTTGTGGAATCCACGCCATGAAGAAGTAAGGCTGTTTTGAGAACAAAAGGAGGTCCTAGCCATTATTAGTACAGTGTTCCTAATAATTTGGTTAATTAACATATTTTTCCATTTTCAGAACCCAGTTATTTCAATTCAGGGTTCTGTGGAGTGGTGGAGTCAATCAAAGCAGGATTGGGCACAAAACTGGAACAAGATGAGGACATGTACAGTCACGCCATATATATAGAGGGTCAATTAAAATTGTTGATAAGTCTGACAGGCACACTGTTTTGGAAGATAGATAGATAGATAGATAGATAGATAGATAGATAGATAGATAGATAGATAGATAGATAGATAGATAGATAGATAGATAGATACTTTATTAATCCCAATGGGAAATTCACATACTCCAGCAGCAGCATATTGATAAAAAAATATTAAATTAAAGAGTGATAAAGGAGTGATAAAAATGCAATAACTATGTATAATGTTAACATTTACCCCCCCCCCCCCCCCCCCGGGTGGAATTGTCACATAGTGTGGGGGAGGAACGATCTCCTCAATCTGTCAGTGGAGCAGGATGGTGACAGCAGTCTGTCGCTGAAGCTGCTCCTCTGTCTGGAGATGATCCTGTTCAGTGGATGCAGTGGATTCTCCATTATTGACAGAGCCTGCTCAGCGCCCGTCGCTCTGCCACGGATGTCAAGCTGTCCAGCTCCGTGCCTACAATAGAGCCTGCCTTCCTCACCAGTTTGTCCAGGCGTGAGGCGTCCTTCTTCTTTATGCTGCCTCCCCAGCACACCACCGCATAGAAGAGGGCACTCACCACAACCGTCTGATAGAACATCTGCAGTATCTTATTGCAGATGTTGAAGAACGCCAGCCTTCTAAGGAAGTATAGTCGGCTCTGTCCTTTCTTACACAGAGCAATAGTATTGGCAGTCCAGTCTAATTTATCATCCAGCTGCACTCCCAGGTATTTATAGGTCTGTACCCTCTGCACACAGTCACCTTTGATGATCACGGCGTCTGTGAGGGGCCTGGTCCTCCTAAAATCCACCACCAGCTCCTTGGTTTTGCTGGTGTTCAGTTGTAGGTGGTTTGAGTCGCACCATTTAACAAAGTCCTTGATTAGGTCCCTATACTCCTCCTCCTGCCCACTCCTGATGCAGCCCATGATAGCAGTGTCGTCAGCAAACTTTTGCATGTGGCAGGAGTCTGAGTTGTATTGGAAGTCCGATGTATATAGGCTGAACAGGACCGGAGAAAGTACAGTCCCCTGCGGCGCTCCTGTGTTGCTGACCACAATGTCAGACCTGCAGTTCCCGAGACACACATACTGAGGTCTGTCTGTAAGATAGTCCACGATCCACGCCATCAGGTATGAATCCCATCTCTGTCAGCTTGTCTCTAAAGAGCAGAGGTTGGATGGTGTTGAATATAGACACGTGAAGAGTGTACAGCATTTGGGATACACTTGCACAGACAGAGAGCAGGCCAAGTCAGTGAGCAGGCAGCATTACAAAGCTCTGCACCAACACATCTTCCTTAGTTAAATAAAAATTTTAGTTTGCTTTAAATATATTTTTCATACTAAACATTACAGAAGAAAAAAACACTGACACTGTTTAAGGACATGTCTAATGAAGTCTGCCATTTACTTAAGAGTGCTCCTTCTATATTTACATTTATTTACTTAGCAGAGGCTTTTGTCAAAACAATTTACAAAAGAGGTCAACATAATAATTAAGTACACATAAGCCTGGGGGCTGTTTAGAAACAAGTATTACAAGGCAAGGTTACAAAACTTATCACCATAAGTTAAAAGCTTTAAAACAATGAAAGTTAGCTACACTTATCAAATCTATTATTAATTACACAAACTATCAGAGCAAGAGTCTTCCGACATTTCTTTGACACATTGAAAGAGTTAGCAGTTTGGACAGAGGTGGCATCAGCAGACGCTGTACACCAACACTTTCTATAATACCAATATGTTGTAGAGTATAATTAACTACTGAATTCATTCATTATTTTTTTTCAAACCCTCTTATTCCAGTTCAGAGTTGTGGGGAGTCAAAGCCTATCCTAGCAACATCGAGCAGCAAAGCTGGAATCAATTAATATTTGTTCACAATACAGAAAAGACCCCAAACAATCAAAATGGACTCCATCCATCTAGCTATATCCTAACACAGGGTCATGGGGGTTTGCTGGAGCCAACACAGGGCGCAAGGCAGGAACAAATCCCCAGTCAGGGTGCTGGCCCACACACTAGGGACAATTTAGGATCACCAATGCACCTAACCTGCATGTCTTTGGAAGGAAACTGGAGCACCTGGAGGAAACCCACACAGACACAGGGAGAACATGCAAACTCCACACAGGGAGGACCTGGAAAGTGAACCCAGGTCTCCTAACTGCGAGGCAGCACTGCTACCACTGCGCCACCCCTAAATGGACTCAGAATTTCTAAAAAGGGATATTTTACAGACTATTCAAAAATACAAAGGAAGGCTTACCCTTATGGAGAACACAGAACAAAAAATACAAGAAATCAATAAATATTCTCCTCTATAAGCCTACCTACACAGGTTCTCCCCAATCTGTGTGGTGTGTTTAAAGCTCTCCTCTTTTACCTTCCTGTTCCTCTTGAACATGTGGCCTCTCCTGCTATTTTCTTCTTAAGTACGACTGCATTCAGGTCCTAATTTGGGATCCTGAGGTGGTTTCGTTGTGTATGGCAATGTACTGTATCTGTGCATGCTCTCAACCCCTCTCTCTCTCTATGTGTTTTGAACTATAAATGAGAAATCTTCTCACGGAAGGCTCCAGGACCAGTACTGGGGATTGCATTGCTCTAGGGATCTTCTGAAGTTCCACGACTAGAGCTCCACCTTGCAGTCTCAGGCTGCTGGCTTCCAACAATTCCTTAAAAGGCCAAGCAGGTTACCACAGGTTATTTGTATAACAAATGAGGTGAAAGGAGTCAAGTCAAGTCAAGCTGGGGAGCATGCACTGGTACAATGTGTTGCCGCACCCTACACACACTACATGACGAAACAACTCAAGATCCCAGTTGGCAACCCCCCAGGCAGACACGCGGTCCAGTCCCACCCTCTGGAAATTACCCTCTATCTGCTGCAGCCAGGTGTTATGTGGGGCAACCCCTTGGCCTGGTCCAGCCACTCGGGTCCCCAACAACGAGGATCTTAAGAGCTGGATCACCCTCGGGGAAACGTGCCACATGGCCATAATGCCGTAACTGACGCTCCCTCACAAGGCAGGTAATGTGCCACATTCAGGACTCCATGGGCAACCACTCATTCGAAACAAAGTCAAACCAGTGGTACCCAAGGATTTTCCGGAGAGACACAGTACCAAAGGAGTCCAGTCTTAGTCTCAGGTCACTGGATAGCGTCCATGCCTCGCAACCATATAGCAAGACAGGAAGCACCAGGACTCTAAAGACTTGGACCTTTGTCCTTTTGCATAGACTAGGTGGCTGTGCCCCCTGCTCGCTTCGCTCGCCAACCCCCGTGTTTGGTTTTCCGGATACACACTTTTAGGATTTTTTTTCTTTGAAATTTCATTAGTTTGCAATTTCATTAGTTTCACTTTTATTTTAGAACTTATGTAAAAACAATATTTGGAATCTTTCTAGCCCCAATATGCTGAATCTTTTAAATGAGGTCAGTGAGACATGTGTTTAATGACTTTGTACCATAATTCAGGATAGGTTTCTCTGTTTGGAATTTCAGCACAGACAAAACGATCCACATCATCAGCGGTTAATAATTTTGTTTGCAAAGTAACCAATAAATGCATGTGAGGTAAAACACGTTTTTGAAATTCTCTGACTTAAACTTCAAAGCCTTACAATATTTACATACTTCTGACATATCACCTGTGTCTATATATTCGATCTTTATTCACCTTTTAGTTACACTGCCTGGCCAAAAAAAAAGTCGCCACCTGGATTTAACTAAGCAAATAGGTACGAGCCTCCTGTTGGATAATTACTGCATGGGCGATTATCTTTCAGCTGGCAACAAGTTATTTAACCCCAACTGGTGCAATGATTTGCTTCTCATTTCTTAAACAACCATGTCGAAAGACACATCTCGTGGTCGTGGAAAAGATGTTAGTCTGATTGAGAAGGGTCAAATCATTGGCATGCATCAAGCAGAGAAAACATCTAAGGAGATTGCAGAAACTACTAAAATTGGGTTAAGAACTGCCCAACGCATTATTAAAAACTGGAAGGATAGTGGGGACCCATCGTCTTCGAGGAAGAAATGTGGCTGGAAAAAAATCCTGAATGATCGTGATCGGTGATCACTTAAACGTGTGGTGAAATCAAATCGAAGAAAAACAACAGTAGAACTCAGGTCTATGTTTAATAGTGAAAGTAAGAGCATTTCCACACGTACAATGCGAGGGGAACTCAAGGGACTGGACTCTGGAGCAATGGAAGAAGGTCATGTGGTCTGATGAGTCCAGATTTACCCTGTTCCAGAGTGATGGGCGCATCAGGGTAAGAAGAGAGGCAGATGAGGTGATGCACCCATCATGCCTTTTGCCTACTGTACAAGCCTGTGAGGGCAGTGCTATGATCTGGGGTTGCTGCAGTTGGTCAGGTCTAGGTTCAGCAACAGACTCTACCATCATCAATGTAAGATCTTGGTGAAAAATTAATGCAACACTGAATGGAACTAAATCTTGTGACATTGCAGAAGCTTATCGAAACAATGCCACAGCGAATGCATGCCCTAATCAAAGCTAAAGGCGGTCCAACGAAATATTAGAGTGTGTGACCTTTTTTTTTTGGTGGTGACTTTTTTTTTGGTGGCGACTTTTTGGCGGCACGGTGGCGCAGTGGGTAGCGCTGCTGCCTCGCAGTTGGGAGATCTGGGGACCTGGGTTTGCTTCCCGGGTCCTCCCTGCGTGGAGTTTGCATGTTCTCCCCGTGTCTGCGTGGGTTTCCTCCGGGTGCTCCGGTTTCCTCCCACAGTCCAAAGACATGCAGGTTAGGTGGATTGGCGATTCTAAATTGGCCCTAGTGTGGGTGTGTTTGTGTGTGTCCTGTGGTGGGTTGGCACCCTGCCCAGGATTGGTTCCTGCCTTGTGCCCTGTGTTGGCTGGGATTGGCTCCAGCAGACCCCCGTGACCCTGTATTCGGATTCAGCGGGTTGGAAAATGGATGGATGGATGGACTTTTTTTTTGGCCAGGCATTGTATTTCTCCAAATAATAATTTCTCTTTTTTTGCGCAATTGTGATGTTTACTTTCTTTTTGTGACACTGTCGTTTTTTTCTGCTTGCATATTCTGTATCTTGCTCTGCATGTTTCACGCCTACGGTTTTTTTTTGAGTCTTTTGAATTCCAGTTCTCATTATCTCTAACCTGCTCTGCATGTGTTTGGCCCCTTTGTTTTGTAACGTCTTTATGACGTTTTACTTTGTTTTCTACTCTCTTTTATTTCTGACCTCGCTTTGTCCTGCTTTTTTTTCAATGACACCTGGTCCGTGGTGGTTATTTTCCCTTTTTCGGGTAATAATTTCCGTTTGTTTGCACTACTGCGATCTTTACTTTCTTTTTTTTTATAGTTTCTAATTTTCCTACTTTCATATTCTTTAACTTTTTCAACATTTGTATCGCGCATACGTTTTTTTTTTTGAGCCTTTCAAATTCCACTGCTTTCATAAACTGCTCTGCATGTATATAGCGCCAACGTTTGTGAACATCTTTATGAAGTTCTACTTAGTCTTTTACTCTGTCTTTTAATTCTGAGCCCGATTGGACGTGCTTGGTTTCAATTCCACTTGTTATGAGCTGATAATTACTTTCCTTATTTTCTGAATTTGCACCTAGATAATTTTTTCTTTTTTGCTCTTTTTTCTCTCCAACGTTTTTGAGTCTCTTTTCTCCGCACTGCATTCTTCTTCACTTAGTCAACGTTTTATTTCTAACGTATTGTTCTTATACGCTTTATATGTGCTGAGACCCTGGATCTGTGTGTGCTCAAATCCTTCATAAGACTGAATGTTTTGCTGCCCCGTTGTCTTATTTGATATTGATTGTAATTAGGGCATGTCCTGCAAGAATCTCATGTTCTACGTCATCGCGAGACGGTCTTGGGTCAATCTCTTGGCACAATGTCTCATGTTCAAGGTCCTTGCGGGTCTTTTAACTGTCTTCCATGATCTTGTCTCGAAGCCCTACTGTTTCTCTCCAGGATTTTTTTTTTATAATAGAGAGTTATCGGGAGCACCACACACCCCTTTTCAGCGACCTCATGAACCCCCATGCTCTCCCAGTCCATCTACTGACTTCATAGGAAAAGTCACCAGAGACATGATTGTCATTGCCTAGGTAAGTAAACCCCTCAACAAGGTCGACACTCTCTCCGCAGACAGCCACACTGCTAATGGCTGTGCCCAAGAGGTAACTAAAGGCCTGAATTTTGTTTTTTATCCAGGATACACGGAAGCCCAGACACACAGACTCCTCGCTCAGTCTCTCGAGTGCCACAATCAGAGCCTCCATTGACTCCGCGAAGATCACAGCATTGTCAGCAAAGTCAAGATCCGTGAATCTTTCATCACCAACAGATGCCCCACAGCCGCAGGACCCCACGAAAGGAGAAAGGAGGACGTATATAAATTATGATATCCTTTTTCTTCTCCTTTCTGACCCGAGAGAGTCTACAAAAGTAGTAACTAATACCTGGAGAGTTCCTAAATTTGGACATAGCACTCACTATCTGTGTTTCCATACTCCCACCAGGGCATCTTATAGACAGACTCCTGTCCTGCATTAACCCCATTAGTTCATCAGTTGTGGTTGCTACCAGTCCCTCCTTTACAACAGATAATAATACTAATAATAAATGTGATCATACAAAAAGAAATGGGAGCACAGGGCACAGTGTATAAGTGGGTACAAAACTGACAAAGAGTTTCAGTGCATGGAAGATTTTATTACAAATTTTGTGCTTTTACAGGTGATGTCCATCAGGGATCAGTGGTGGGACTGTTGCCTTTTTCACAATAAAGTACTCAAATGATCTTGATAAGAATATAAGTAATAATCAGGTTAATTTTGCAGATGATGCTTAACTAGTGTAGAAAAGGCACTATATAGGCGCCTGACCCAACACAGACGGACACAGAGGCACGTATAAAACAAGGACTTTTTATCTTTCTTCTTCACCCGTGGGCGCACGTCTTCCCTGTGACCCTCAGGCATTACACAGTCCCAAAAGCACTCTTTTCCACACAACAATCTTTTCTCCTCTCCCACCACTCCTCCGCAAGCATAGTCCTCCTCCTCCCGACCCTGGCTCTCTGAGTGGTGGTGGCTGGCCCTTTTTATAACCCACCCGGAAGCATTCCAGGTGCTTGACCACCTGGTTCTAATTGCACTTCCGGGTGGGGCTGAGGAATCGACCAGCCGGGCTGCAGACTCCATGCAGCTCCCCCTAGCGGCTATCCGAGCCCCCAACCAGGCTGTGGAGGACTCCATCTCCCCTGGAGCCATGCGCTAGGCTGGGGGATCACCATCCGCCAGGGAGGCTGCTACCAAGCGTCCCGGGGGAGGCATTGAGCTGCCCATGGTGGCTCCCCTGGAACACTTGCAGCAGGGGTGTCCCTGCCGGGCATTGGACCCGGCTGTCCTTCACACTAGGTAGAATGGCAAATTTAGAATCAGCTGAATTATTACAGATGGACCTTGATAGAACTTAGATTTGGGCATATTTGTGGCAGATGAAATCTAATGTGAGTAAGTCTAAGGTACCACAAGTAGAAATTAAAATGTTAGATCTGAATACACAATGGGGGTCTAACACATGAAAGAACCCCTTATGAGAAGGACCTAGGAGTATTAGTCATTTCCATTTTCATACTAGAGGTGTATGAGTTATCCTGAAAGGTTTGAGACAAAATTCTTCAGCCTTTGCCAAATTATTCTGAAAGGAAATATGAGTCTGCAGTACTGTACCTTAGTCTGAAAGATGACTGCATCAGTTTGCACACTCTTTGGCAACAAGGCCCGGAAATCGTGGTTCACCGAAAAGTGGTAAACAAGACAGATAGTGTTATTGATGTCTATGAAAATGGAAATGTGGAAACCAGGCTGGATTGCAAACAAGACCAAATATAAGAGACTGTGGATGATTGTGGGTTCGCTTCCCGGTTCCTCCCTGTGTGGATAGCGCTTTGAGTACTGAGAAAAGCGCTATATAAATGTAATGAATTATTATTATTATTATTAAATGCAGCAGACATCCTTCACCAACCATTTTCTTTAGCAATGTCTGATTCTCCAACAATATTTATGACAAACAGTGCTGAAAAAGAGCTCTGAGCATCATCAACGCACAATCCTCTACCAGTTGAACACTTGGAGAGAGTTGTAACTTCTGAAACTATCCAATTGTTCAATTTCAAGCCCCTTTCACCTCAATTCTGAACCCTTAAGGTGCCCTGTCTCTACAAAAAGTGTTCACCCCTTGGAGGTTTTCACGTTATTGTTATACAAAATTGAATCACAGTGGATTTAATTTGGCTTTCTTGACATTGATAAGGAGAAAAATACTCTTAATGTAAAAGTGAAAAGAGATCTCTGCAAAGTGAACTAAATTAATTACAAATATTAAACACATAATAACTGATTTCGTAAGTATTCACCCCCTTGAAGTCAATAGATGCACCTTTGGCAGCCATGAAAGCCTAAAGTCTGTGTGCACTGGTCTCTATCAGCTTTACATATGTGGACACATTTTTCTCCATTCATTCTCCATTCTTTTCCATTTTCTTCATTCTTCTGTACCAAACTGCTCAAGCTCGGATAGGCTGTATAGAAATCATTAAGTGAACAGCCTTTGTCAAGTCCAGTTACAAATTCTCAGGTGGACTAAGATCTGGACTCTGACTCAGCCACTTGTTTTAAGCCATTCCGGTGTTGCTTTGGCTTAATGCTTGGGCTTATTGTCTTCATGAAAAAGAAATCTCCTAAGGCACAAGTTTCTTGCTGACTGCATCAGATTTTCCCCTCATAAGCTTTCAAGGGCCTGCTGCTGAGAAGCACCCCACAACATGATGCTGCCACTGCCATATTTCACAGTGTGGTAGGTGTGATTTTGATCATGAGTAGTGTTATTATGATTATGCCAAATATGGTGTTTTACTCTGATGGCCAAATAAGTTAATTTTGGTCTCAGCAGACCACATAACTTTCTCCCAACTGACTTTAGAGTATCAAATGTAACTTCCAACAAACTCTAGCTGAAGTATCATGTGCATTTTTTTAAATAATGTTGTGACTGGTGAAACATCTGGGCAACAGTTGTTGTCTGTAAAGCCTCTCCAAGGTTAACCACTGTAGCTTGTAACTCTTTCAGAGTTCTCATAGGTCTCCTGGACCTCCCACAGTAAACTTCTTCTTGCCTGATCACTCAATTTATGATGGCCTACTCTAAGCAGATTTACAGCTGTGCCACACTCTTCCTGATTTTTAAGGTTTGATTTAATTGAACTCCATGGATATTCAGTGACATGGATGTTTTCATGTCCCCATCCCCTGACTTGTGATTTTCAATCGTCTTTTCACAGAGCTGCATTGACTGTGCTTTTGTCATCATTATGTACATTAGCCCACCTTACTGACTCGTCACAAATTGGACCTTCAAGATAAGATGCATTTATATTACAATCAATTGAAACCCCAGAGAAAAGATCTCAATTGAGTAAATTCTGTGACTTCTAAAACTAATTGTCTACACTAGTGATAATTTAAGTGTGTCATATTAATGGGGATGAATACTTTTTCAGTTATTTTGTACTTTATAATTTAAACTACTTTACAGATGTGTTTTCACTAAAGAATCTTTTACACTTATCAGTGTAAAAAAAAAACCAAAACAAAATAAATCTATTGTAATGCAATGATGTATAATAATAAAATGTGAAAACCTCCAAAGGGTTGAATTCTTTTTATAGGCACTGTATATCAAATTATAACACTGTATAACACACATTGAAATGTGCCTTATGTCAAGAAATTTGCTTTCCTTTATTTTGTACTTTCTGCTTAATTCTGTTAATATATGTTTTGCACATCACCTGTTGTCTCTGTCTTTCTTTCTTTGTACAGTTGTATCACTTGCACTACTAACCATTTAAGAGTTACAGCTGTCAATTTATTATTTATTATACTACATATCTGACACTAAACATGACCTTGAACTTCAGAGAAGCATTTAACATTTTAGAAGGAATAAGCTGAAACATTTGTACACCTTACTGTTTTGTAGTCTGATGCCGGAGCCTAAAACTGGATTAAATGTATCCCAACAACAGCTGGATAAATGGAAAGATTTGTTCAAACAAAAAATACTTACATCATGCCACAAGACATAATTGAAGACCTCAAGACAAAATTGCAACACACAGCTTTGAATCATTGGTGATTTGCATTCTTCTAAAAAATAATTTTATTATATACAAATAAGCAATAATCAACCAGTATTACAGTTTTAGATGTTGATTAAGCTATTAAAGGAAGTGCAATACACAGCGTTTCAAATTATTACGTAAATTGTATTTAAGTGTCATAAAGATTAAATATTTTGTTTTCAATTAAACTGATGGATGGTATTGTGTCTCAGGGCTCTTTTGATCACTGAAATCAATCTCGGACACCTGTGATAATTAGTTTGCCAGGTGAGCCCAATTAAAGGAAAAACTACTAAAGAAGGATGTTCCACATTATTAAGCAGACCACCATTTTCAAGCAATATGGGAAAGAAAAAGGATCTCTCTGCTGCCAAAAAGCATGAAATAGTTGAATGCCTTGGACAAGGTATGAAAACCTTAGATATTTCACGAAAACTTAAGAGTGATCATCGTACTGTTAAAAGATTTGTGGCTGACTCCGAGCACACACGGGTTCGTGCAGATAAAGACAAAATGAGGAAGGTTTCTGCCAGACAAATATATTGGATTAAGAGAGCAGCTGCTAAAATGCCATTACAAAGCAGCAAGCAGGTATTTGAAGCTGCTGGTGCCTCTGGAGACCCACGAACATCAAGGAGCAGGATCCTCCAGAGGATTGCAGTTATGCATAAACCTTCTATTTGGCCACCCCTAACCAATGCTCACAAGCAGAAATGGCTGCAGTGGGCCCAGAACTACATGAAGACTAATTTTCAAACAGTCTTGTTTACAGATGAGTGCCGTGCAACCCTGGATGGTCCAGATGGATGGAGTGATGGATGGTTGGTGGACGGCCACCATGTCCCAACAAGGCTGTGACGTCAGCAAGGAGGTGGCGGAGTCATGTTTTGGGCCGGAATCATGGGGAGAGAGCTGGTTGGCCCCTTTAGGGTCCCTGAAGGTGTGAAAATGACCTCTGGAAAGTGTGTGGAGTTTCTGATTGACCACTTTCTTCCATGGTACAAAAAGAAGAACCGTGCTTTCCATAACAAAATCATCTTCATGCATGACAATGTACCATCTCATGCTGCAAGGAATACCTCTGCATCATTGGCTGCTATCGGCATAAAAGAAGAGAAACTCATGGTGTGGCCCCCATCCTCCCCTGACCTCAATCCTATTGAGAACCTTTGGAGAATCCTCAAGCAAAAGATCTATGAGGTTGGGAGGAAGTTTACATCCAAACAGCAGCTCTGGGAGGCTATTCTGACATCCTGCAAAGAAATTCAAGCAGAAACTCTCCAGAAACTCACAAGTTCAATGGATGCAAGAATTGTGAAGCTGCTATCAAATAAGGGGTCCTATGTTAATATGTAACTTGACCTGTTAAGATGTTTTTGATTGAAATAGCTTTTGATTTCAGTAAGTATGACCTCCTAATGCTGCAAATTCAACAAATGACCATTTTCATTTCTTTACAACCTATAAAATGTTTTGAAACTCTGTTGTGCGTAATAATTTGGAACAGTGCATTTTAAGTTTTTTATTTTTGAAAAACATACCGTTATCATTAGGAGGTTTGTTCAGTAACATTCAAATTATACTCTAATGGCTGATGACTCAAAAATTATGCTGACTGCCACTTGCATCCACTATTTAGGAAAATCAGAGAAAAATATCATTTGCATAATAATTTGGAACGCGGTGTAGTGAAGAAGGGGTATCCTTCAATATGGAGAATATAAAAGTGTATTTGCCTTTACAGTCAAAAAACAAATCCTGACCTTCTCAACCAGATGGATTTTGGGCAGATATCCCAATCCTTTAGATGGCTTTCCTGCTTTGTGTTGTTTTTCATTGTGTTCCCAAACCACACAATGATAATTCTCAGGGTACACAATAAAAGTTGAACAGCCTCCTCTTATTCATCCAAGATGTCTTTTGATGTCCTAGAACTTGAAGGCCATTCACGCCTTTTCACTTTTGTTTTAACAGGTCCAACAGTGGCCATCTGGCCCCTCTAACATGCATGATGTGACTTTACTTGTCTGTGAAATTTTTTAAGTGATTGCTCAATCTTTTCCTTAATTATTCCTTCCATTAATTTACATGATGAACACCAGATGAAAGCTATACAGCCAAAATAGTCAGTCAGTCATTATCCAACCCGCTATATCCTAACACAAGGTCACAGGGGTCTGCTGGAGCCAATCCCAGCCAACTCAGGGCAGGAACAAATCCTGGGCAGGGCACACACACATCCACAAACCAAGCACACACTAGGGACAATTTAGGATCGCCAATGCACCTAACTTGCATCTCTTTGGGCGGAAACCGGAGCACCCGGAGGAAACCCACACAGACACGGGGAGAACATGCAAACTCCACGCAGGGAGGACCCAGGAAGCGAACCCAGGTCTCCTAACTGCAAGGCAGCAGCACTACCACTGCGCCACTGTGCCGCCCGCAGCCAAAATATTGTGTCTTTAACTTTCTTTTTCAGAGTGGAAATAACCTTTAACCCTTTTTTTAGAATACATAGAATATGGAATATGTTGCCTTAGAAAGGTAAATAGTATTCTTCTTGAGGTCAGCCATTGTGCACAGTTACTTTTTTAATCTTCTCCACTTTGGCAAAAAGTACCTCGTCATTAGAACCTGCCACACTCAACTCAGGGCAGATTTTATCTGCAGGCTGTATGGTTGCTCAACAGTCAGTCATACTGACAGCTGCAGAAGTGGTTTTTACTTAAACATTGTAACAAGGCGCTATATAAGTGCCTGACCTGACACAGATTGGACACGGGAGGCATGTATAAAAATAAATAAACTGTTTATTTTCTTCAGTTGGAGGGCATATCTTCCCCATGTCCCCCCAGCCACAACACAGTCCCAAGCACAAACTTAAAACACACAAGGTATAGCACACTCCTCTCTTCTACCATCACTCCTCCACAAGCTTTGTCCTCCTCCTGACTCTGGCCGTTGAGTGGTGGTTGCTGGCTCCTTTTATGGCCCACCCTTAAGTGCTCCAGGTCCTTGATCACCTGTTTCCGGTTGCACTCCCAGGTGGGGCTGAAGATTCATCCACCTGGTCTCAGGAGCCCATGCAGCGCCCCCTGGCGGCCACCCCAGATCCCAACAGGGCTGTGGAGAACTCCATCTCCCATGGAGCCCTGCGGGAAGCTGAGGCAACATCGTCAGCCAGGGAGGGGCGTCTGCTACAACATGTAATATCTGATGTTGTGTTATTACATGGTGCTGCATTGAACTACTTTTAGTGGTCTGTGGGAGACGTGCAAATATGAATTTCATTGTATTTTGTACAAAACACCTTAAACTGACATGATTTTATTCAGTGTTGGTTAGCTAGACCTTGAAGCATGAGGTAAAAGTTAGGAGTTTGTTCTGGTCATACACAATCACACTCACTTACACCAGTCACTATACTAAACAGCATGTCTTTAGATGAGAGAAAGACAGGAGCATTCAGAGAGAGCACATTTTTAATTTCCGACCTCTGAAATTGTGGTGCAATAGCGTTAACAACTGTGTCATAGTGCAGCTTTTAACAGGCAACAATAAATAAAAAACAAACACAAAGTGGAATATATAGACACACCCTTCTTATTATGGCACTATAAAAAGTGTGTGTCTACATTTGTTAATGAACTATATATTTTCTTTTCATTGTTCACAAACTGCCCTTGCATTAGAGAAAGACTACACCTTATTGCTGAGGGTAACATTTTGGTGCCTCCAATAATCTTGCATTCTTCCAGATTCTGAATATTTGGATTGTTATGCCAAATTGTCCAGGTATAAACCTTTTTGCCATTTCAGGGTGGAGCTGTTTATCTGGATTAAAGGCAATGGACTTCATGAATGTCACACACACAGCTACAGTATAATCCTTGCGATTCACAATGAGTATTTATCAGCAGATCCGCTGCTCATATTTTTGAGCCAGCTTCTCCATAGCATTGTCATTAATTTGCATTTGGTGCCGGCCTTCTCCTTCCATCACGTCCTGGGCATCATGACGCTTCTAAAAATCTATGGAGGCTTGGTCCACAACAACCGTCAGGAGCCGAGTGTAATTTTTCTCCCTGCCTATGTACAGCACAGAAAGAAGGAAACAGAGATGGAATGATGGGGAAATTTTTTTGTCATGCTGCTATAATGCAAAAATGACATACCTGCTGTTATGGTGAAATTGGGTGTTACTTGGACTAAATAAGGAGTCTTAAAACCTTTTTTTAGAGAGCTGCAGATTCTACAGGTTTTTGCTTGAACCAGTTTTTAATTACTGTAGAAGCTATTCTCTGCTGTTAGATGAACTTTTGTTTTAATTAAATAGTGTATTACATCATACATTTTGCATAATCTGTTGCATGTGATACTACAGGAACTGAGGTTGACATACTTGAAGTAATACCCATATGAGAGGAGAGATGTTTGTTTCGCTATTATGCACCTTCATTAAGCTCAATCATTAATATGTAGAGGGTGTCCTTGGGTTGTCTCTCAGAACTCAGTAATAAAACCAACAGGTCAAAAATATAAAAGTAATGAAAATAAACTTTTTATCAGTCTCCTTTTATTTCAGAGTTTGAATCCAAAAAACCAACATGGGGACCTCTTGTTGGCTGCTTGTAATGACAATTCTGCTTTTTCAGTCAGGACTTTACAGCAGGTGAGAAGGAGGATTAAGATGTGAATTTACTGGTAAACTGAAAGTTTTGTCTGAAAGTTTGTCTCTTGCTTTGCCACCATTATCCACTACAACATGTGCTATTTGCTGCTGCTGCTACAACATCTATTGCTCAAATCCACAAACACCCTAAACTTGTGAACCCAACTCAGAGATACTTAAATATCTTCATCTGGAGCAACTTTCCTTATTAACCTATAGAGAACATGCCAATATTTTCCAGGAGTAGAAGAACACCTCAGATTTGGAGGTGCTTATTCTTATCATGATTGGGTCACACTTGGTCATAAGCTGATCCTGTTTAAGGAGGGAATCAACCACAAATGACAGAAATGCATAAATGGAACAGTTTGAGAAGATCATCAAAACAATTCTAAACAGTTCAGGAGACAAGATATAGCCTATATAAGCCCATTGTATTTGCCATGTATGGAAACACAGCTGTTTCTCCAATTCATAGAGTAAATGGCATGCTGCTGCATATCCGGAACCCCATAATCTTTTCGCACTTTACATATCATAGTTACCGGCAGTATCATGTGCAAGGCAAGAACTAACCTTGGAGTGGTCACTACACACACTAACTATGGGCCATTTTGGCATAATACATGAAGTTAACATGCATGTCTTTGAGCTGCAGACAGAAAACCAGAATATGTAAAGAAAAGCCCATACAGAAATAGGGAGAATGAGCAAATTCTATACAGAAAGTGACTGGACAATGGATTAAAATCCAGAACACTGAGTCTGTACAACCACAACACCATGATCATAAATAATGAGATAAATATCTAAATGAAAACCATTACAAAAGCAATAGGGCACAAGCACAATGAAATTCATGGCTCCATACTATACAACAACAACAACATTTATTTATATAGTACATTTTCATACAAAAAAGTAGCTCAAAGTGCTTTACATAATGAAGAAAAGAAAAATAAAAGACAAAGTAAGAAATTAAAATAAGACAACATTAGTTAACATAGAATAAGAGTAAGGTCCAATGGCCAGGGAGGAAAGAAAAAACAAAAAAAAAACTCCAGACAGCCTGAGAAAAAAATAAAATCTGCAGGGGTTCCAGGCCACGAGACTGCCCAGTCCCCTCTGGGCTGCCACCACGAAGAAACCGGAAAAAGAAACAGAAGAGAGAGTAGGGGTTACTACGGATTTTAGAGCCACCATGAATAGTTATTATAATGAATTGGATATGCAGAGTATCAGGATTAAAATAAAGTGAAGTTATGAGAAAGCCATGTTAAAATAATGTGTTTCCAGCAGTTTTTTGAAGTGCTCCACTGCATCAGCTTGGCTAATTCCTATTGGCAGGCTATTCCAGATTTTAGGTGCATAACAGCAGAAGGCTACCTCACCACTTCTTTTAAGTTTTGCTCTTGGAATTCTAAGGAGACACTCATTTGAAGATCTAAGGTTACAATTTGGAATATAAGGTGTTAGACATTCCGATATATAAGATGGGGCGAGATTATTTAAGGCTTTATAAACCATAAGCAGAATTTTAAAGTCAATCCTGAATGACACAGGTAACCAGTGTAGTGACATCAAAACTGGAGAAATGTGTTCGGATTTTCTTTTCCTAGTTAGGATTCTAGCAGCTGCATTCTGCACTAGTTGCAAACAATTTATGTCTTTTTTGGGTAGTCCTGAGAGGAGTGCGTTACAGTAATCTAGTCGACTGAAAACAAAGGCGTGAACTAATTTTTCAGCATCTTTCAATGATATAAGAGGTCTAACTTTTGCTGTTTCTTAAGTGAAAAAATGCTGTCCTACTGGTCTGATAAATATGCAATTTAAAATTCAAATTACTATTCATCCATTCAGAAATACAAGTAAGACATTGTGTCAGTGAATCAAGAGAATCGGGGTCATCAGGTGCTATTGATAAATACAGCTGTCTATCATCAGCATAGCTGTGGTAGCTCACGTTGTGCCCTGAGATAATCTGACAGGCAGTAGTGGTGCTTGTTGGATTGGGTTGTTAGTTTTTCTCATTTTTTCTAATTGTTCTATTTGTTTATTTTTTTTAATAAAGCAAGTAAGCTAATTAAAAAAGTCAAACCAGATTATCATAAGACTAATCAAGACTTACCTTGGCAATACAAAATATTAGAGTGTTGTCGATTCCTTGACCTGCCAAATCATGAGAAGAAAGGTGTATCTGGATAATTATTTAATTAAAACTCCAATAATTTCTTAAATGTACTTACTCAAATACATCATTATGGAGGGTTGCCACCTAACCTGGAACCACTTAATGCAAAGTACACTCGTAAAAATATAGGTTCTATAATGGCATTTAACGGTTCTTTACTGGGTTGTGTGGTTCCTCACAGAACCATTGCTTGACAAGGCACCATTTCATTCTGGGAAGGGTTTTCTGCATATGAAGTTGGTTCTTTGTGCTTTGAAAAACTTCCTTAGATGTAGAAAAAATTGAAATCTTGAATGTACGGGAACTTTGCCAAACTCATCAAAATGTATTGAAGTCAAAGGGGATTAAACCAAACTAGTTTTGAGTGGAGTATAATAGTGCAATGGTCTTTTAACTGCATCAAATATCTAGGGAAATGTCTATCAACTATGCTGGCCCAGTTATTGTGGCCAAACATGTGATATGAGCTGTGAGGCAGCAGAACTAACCATTGTCCCACTATGCCTTGCGGAGATAAAATTTAAAGAATTAAATGCCAGAACAGTTAAATTTCTTTTACAGACAGTAGAAGACAGGAAATATGAATTCGCTAAGGCTTGCCCCCATCCCACAAATTTGACAACAGGTACTTACCTCTCGAACCGAAACGTACAGTTCTTTTTTACCATGTTGCTCATTCACTACTGCTGCACCTACCACATTAAGTGCAACACCGAAGCTCATGGATTCTTTACTTCTTCCTGTTTGCATTAACTGCACAACATTCATAGTAATATTAGTAAAGGTTTAGGCTAACATATGATGTACAGGTCACATATGAGTCCATACAAAAAGACACAAATACAGACACATTCCCAGTTTACTTCTGCGTGTGTCTTTTGCATTTTTAGGTCACTAGAAGGATCAGGGGTCTGCTCCATCCAGCACTGGCTGTTCCAGCTCTGCAATGTTAATCTTGTCTCAGAAAGCATTATGGAGCACTAGGAACAAAAACAAATGGTCTGAACCAGCAGCATGGTGAATTTCCAGAAAACACAGCATATTCATTATGAAAAACACTTTGGAGAATTTTGTCAATCAACACTAGTAGTGACCAGAACTACACACAGCACTCCAATCACAGTCTAACTGGTGCATTTCATAGTCTGAGTATAACATTCCTTGATTGTATATTTAATATAAGGAGAAGGTGGGAGCGGAGGATGCCATCATCTATATGCTACATTGATCCCTCTCCCACTTGGACAGGCAGTAGTGCTGTAAGAATTATGTTTCTAGACTTCTCTGGCGCCTTCAACACAATCCAGCCTCTGCTCCTTAGGGACAAGCTGACAGAGATGGGAGTAGATTCATACCTGGTGGCATGAATCGTGGACTATCTTAAAGACAGACCTCAATATGTGCGTCTTGGAAACTGCACGTCTGACATTGTGGTCAGCAACACAGGAGCGCCGCAAGGGACTGTACTTTCTCCGATCCTGTTTAGCCCATATACATCGGACTTCCAACACAACTCGGAGTCCTGCCACATGCAAAAGTTCGCTGATGACACTGCTATCGTGGGCTGCATCAGGAGTGGGCAGGAGGAGGAGTATAGGGACCTAATCAATGACTTTGCTAAATGGTGCGACTCAAACCACCTACACCTGAACACCAGCAAAACCAAGGAGCTGGTGGTGGATTTTAGGAGGCCCAGACCCCTCATGGACCCCATGATCATCAGAGGTGACTGTGTGCAGATGGTGCAGACCTATAAATACCTGGAAGTGCAGCTAGATGATAAATTAGACTGGACTGCCAATACTGATGCTCTGTGTAAGAAAGGACAGAGCCGGTTATACTTCCTTAGAAGGCTGGCGTCCTTCAACATCTGCAATAAGATGCTGCAGATGTTCTATCAGACGGTTGTGGCGAGCGCCCTCTTCTATGCAGTGGTGTGCTGGGGAGGCAGCATTAAGAAGAAAGGCGCCTCACGCCTGGACAAACTGGTGAGGAAGGCAGGCTCTACTGTTGGCATGGAGCTAGACAGTTTGACATCTGTGGCAGAGCGACGGGCGCTCAGCAGGCTCCTATCAATTATGGAGAATCCACTGCATCCACTAAACAGTGTCATCTCTAGACAGAAGAGCAGCTTCAGTGACAGACTGCTGTCACTGTCCTGCTCCAGTGACAGACTGAGAAGATCGTTCCTCCCCCAAACTATGCGACTCTTCAATTCCACCTGGGGGGGGGGGGGGGGGGTAAATGTTAACATTATATAAAGTTATTGTCTGTTTTTACCTGCATTATTATCAATCTTTAATGTAATATTGTTTTTTGTATCAGTAAGGTGCTGCTGGAGTATGTGAATTTCCCCTTGGGATTAATAAAGTATCTATCTATCTATCTATCTATCTATCTATCTATCTATCTATCTATCTATCTATCTATCTATCTATCTATCTATCTATCTATCTATCTATCTATCTATCTATCTATCTATCTATCTATCTATCTATCTATCTAATAGTTTTGGCAATATAAAATCTAACATTTCAGTTTACTTCTTTGGCATTCTTAATTTCTCCATCAAGTAAAGGATTCTGCATCACACTAGCTCATTGCACCTCTGATTACATGCTTCTATACTGCACCTCACAGCTCTTGATAGCTGACTTTTCATTATGACCATACTTTGCCCAGAGACCCTCAGTTTGTGTTCCAGAACTGTCACAGTCACATATATATCATTATTTTGTTACAGTTCACAGCACTTACCATATTAACAGAGTTACTGTGTGTAGTGAAGCCGCTGCACAAACCCAGAGTCCTGAGTGTGAATCCTTTACCTTCCCAATGTTTGCATAGGGTTCACAAGTTCTTCCTGTGTAGGTTTTTCAGTGGGTGCTCTAGTTTTTCTACCATATCTGTTAGATGTTCAAATTAAATCAACTGAAGATAATAAATTTGACCCCTTGCAAGTAGTATCTAGGGCTGTTTCCCACCATTATGAAGAATGTTAAATCACACACAGCTGTCCATTTATTTTCTCTGCAGCTGTTGCACTTTTCTACTCCACTGGTCAAGTTGCCCAAAACCCACATCTGGCTGAGTGACACAGTTGTTACCTTATACGCCTGCACTTTCAGGCCCCAGGATTTGGGCAGCAGCAGTGCTAATGTCTGACAAAGGTTTCTTGACTCTTCAGTCTGCATTTCTTTTTATATGCATCTAACCACTGATAGGACTCCAGCACTTTGCTAAAAAAGAACCAATCTGTATAATTGAAGTTTACTATAATTTATGAATAATTTCTGCTCTTTTGCACAGCAAGTTATATTTCAATACATAATCCATCCATTATGTAAACCTGCTCATTGCAGAGTGGAGATGGAGACCGTCATAGTAGCCTCGTGTTATGGCATTAGGAACCTTATCTTAAATTAAATGATAACATAGTGAATTGCTGTGTACTTACACAGCAATGAATCTCAGTTCTCAGATCTTAAGTATATTCCACCAAGTCTGATGTTGGTTGTGATCTCAAAGGCCATGCAACATATACGTATATACAGAACAAAGGCAAGACAGGTAAAGCTCTATACTATTGTTTTGTCTTGGTAGAGTAACATGTTGCTCTACTTTCCCCTTTTGTATTATTAATAAGTAGCCTTTGTCAGAATGCCTAATCTAACAGACTTACCACTGTTTATAAGGTATTATAGTATATAACTTATCCCCACCTTCCCTTCTATATCTATAGGCAATTAGGTGTAGTAAAAAGACAAGCAGGAATTAAGTTACACATAAAACAATGTATTATTGGTAATATTCATAAATAATAACAATATGCAAAGTACATTTGAATATTGGCAACCATACAACCTGATTAAATGGTGATGTGTAGTTTCAGGCGGCACACAGACTTGTAGTTATTTAAAATGTCTCTAGTTAAGGCACCATTGGTGCTCAGCTTTCTTCAGAACAGGCCATATGCCTGTTCCAATATGGCTGCTAAACTGTGGTCTCCATTGTGTTGTCCTTTCAGTTCATGGTATGATGGTCTTCATCAGTTGTTGGTTAGTAAGAGAGAGATACTTCTTCATCATATGTTGGTTGGTAAGAGAGAGAGATTGTAAGGTTAAGCATGTACATTTATAGATGTTCTGTCTAACCCCTAGAGCCAATAAGACATCATGGTACTTAAAAGCTTCTGATCCAAGCCTATTCCAAACATCCATACTTCAGACCAATGGGGGAAATAGAACATCTTAACAACTGCCCCCAAACCATATGTTAACGTAACCTGGGTTTCTTGCGGGGGTTGAAAGACTTTAGCAATGAAACACTCCCCAAACTGGTTTAAGGCACATCCTCTCCCAACTCTGTCATAAAATTCAAAGAGACTCAGTCGTAAGGGGGTAAACACTAAATTACATTGCTTTGCCTAAATTACAAATAAAGACATACAAAATATTTATCAAGTTATATGTAAAATCTCACATCACAACAACTATAGATAGAATAATAAATAAACAAACAAACAAACAAATGATAACTAAGCAAATAGATAGTAATAATTTGAACTAGATAGCAATTAATAAATAATAACAAGAACAACTAACAACAATAATAAAAAAAAAACAGTAGTAACATTAATAGTATACTGCATATAATGCTATGAGAAGCAGATCTGAAGGCAGGGGGGCAGCACAGAGTTCAGCAACCAGACAACCAAGAAGCTGTTGCAGACCTTGCTAGAACTGATTTACATGCTACAGGACCTTCTGCCAGATCATAATGCCATAGGCTTTTTGGATGCTTTACGGATGCAACTGTTTATAGTGAGGTTCTTAATGGCGGTCAGAAAGGTCCCAATGACCTTTTCTACTGCGTGCACTATCTGACCTATGACAGACAGGTCTACCACTCACAATTGCTCCTGCATTACACCCAGTGCCATCAGGACAGACTCCCCTTCCCACACCTAAACTTTGGTGGTGTAGCTAGGGGCGGGTAGAGAGGGCGGTCCGTCCCGTGTGGCACATTTTTGGGAGTGGTATTATTGGCTAAAAGGCTCAGTACAATTCATGTTTAAGCAGCAGGGTTCAGAAAAATATCACTCCTGAATGAAAAAAGTAAAATTAAAATTCTCCAAGTTTTATCCACAAATGCTTCAAAAATAATTTTCAGACTGTCTTGTGACGGCATCAGACACAGCATTTGAAATTTATGAGGCAATAACAAAAATAAACATAAACATTACACCAAAAATAATTTCTAGGAAGATAAACAACTAATTTACAATTTATAATTTTGTTTCGTTATTAATCCGAATGCGTTCTTGCTCTGTGTAGAAAACATCCCCACCCATCACTTTTACACTGTACTGGTTCTGGTTTTCACAACGTAATTATATTAAACTAATAATTAGAACATGGCTTAACAGTGCCTCTATATTATATTCTTGTCTAGTTGATACTTATAAATAATTATATGTGAAAAATTATTGCTTCTCTATATATGAATAAATCTATGCAAAATTGATCTTAATTTTTCTCTATACATTATTTTAATTTTCTATGTAAATAGGTTAACATATTCAGAAATGTTGGAGGGCGGTAAATTGAAGCACCGCCCCGCCCCACCCAGAGCGGCATGAACTCTAGCTATGCCACTGCTAATCTTGAATTGGTTTAGAAAATATTCAATACAAGCATTACATCTTCACCACTACGGAGGAAGCAGAAAAGAGTTATGAAAGTTGATCCCGACACTATTTTGAAATACGATCATGAGTCGCATCCTGTCATGGCATGGCTAGAAGATATTACCTGCTGTCTGATCCACTTGCAATGGTATTGGTACCATAATTATACATCCTTTTCTCTTCTCAGCCACTTTCTGTTTATGTTTTAATTACAATTATAAGTATATATGTGTATGTATGGAAGAAATTAAATTAGTAACATTTTTTTTCTTTTTACTATTCTAAAGGAGACTGTTTAACATCATATTAACAACATTAATTCAGACTACTTTAAACTAGAACGTGGTACCAGACAAGGATGCCCCTTGTCACCACTACTTTTTGCAATCGCCATTGAGCCACTGGCAGTTCACTGTCGAAATGCTTATCAGATAAAGGGAATTATCAGAGAAGGACTTGAACAGAAAATTTCTCTATATGCAGATGATATGGTACTGTATATATCAGACCCACAAAACACTGTGCCTGCAGTCTTAACAGCAGGTACAGAATTTTCAAAGATTTCTGTTCTCAGAATTAAGTTGAATAAAAGTGTACTCTTCCCAGTGAATCCTCAAGCATACAATATTAGATTGGACACCTTCCATTTTATCATTGCAGATCAGTTTAAATACCTAGGAGTAAACATCACAAGTAAACATAAAGCTCTTTATCAACAAAATGTCAGCGTCTGTATGGAAAAAATTAAGCAAGACTTGCATAGATGGTCAACCCTTCATCTCACTCTAACTGGAAGAATTAACGTTGTTAAAATGAATATCCTTCTTAAGCTTCTCTTTTTATTTCAAAACATTCCAATATACATAAATAAATAATTTTTTTAGCAATTAGATTCAACCATAACCTCATTTATTTGGAATTTAAAACATCCACGTATCCAAAGAGCGACCCTACAAAGACATAAGGCAGAAGGTGGCATGGCTCTACCTAACTTTCAGTTTTATTACTGGGCAGCAAACATACAAACTATAAAAACCTGGACATGGACTGAAATAGACAGACATACACAGGCTTGGTCCGCAATAGGAATAAAATCCTGCATTACTTCTTTATATTCCCTGCTTTGTGCCCCTATAAATGCAAGTTATCGCCAATATACTAACAACCCAATTATGCTTCACTCACTCAGAATATAGAACCAATGTAGGAAGTATTTTAAGATAGAGAAGCTTTTTCCTGTGGCACCTCTACACGAGAACCACCTTTTTCAACCATCGTAAACATATGTAGTTTTTAATATCTGGAAAACATTTGGGATTAAATCACTTAGAGATCTGTACATACACAACGTCTTTGCATCCTACGAACAATTACGTTCCAAATTTAACTTTCAAGCAACACATTTCCTTCACTATCTTCAAATTAGAAACTTTGTTAAACAAAACCTGCCCGATTTTCCTCATCTCCCATCTTCCTCTATGCTGGAAAAAATATTGCTCAGTTTCGAGGATTCAGACAGCATTTCTGCAATATATAAAAACATTTTACAGTCCCTCCATTTCAAATGTCCAAGAGGACAGTGGAAAAAGGATATCTCACTCAGCATTTAAGAAAAGGAGAGGAAGGTAGCAATGCAGAGCATTCACTCGAGCTCCATATGCGCAAAGCATATACTGTAATTATTCAACTCAAAATTATATATCGAGCACATCTGTTTCATTTAAAATTGTCCAAAATGATTCCAGGGCAAGATCCAACCTGTCAACGCTGCAATCAAGTTCCAGCCTCACTGCGTCACATGTTTTGGGCCTGCACCAAATTAACATCATTGCTGGGCCAAAATCTTTAAATGCCTTTCAGACAGCCTTGGTGTCACAATCCCTCCTAACCCATTAACAGCTGTGTTTGGTGTCCTTCCAGATGGGCTTAAAGTGTAATCGCCTTCACTGCACTATTGGCACGTAGACTTATCTTGCTCAACTGGAAGAATCCTAACTCACCTCTTTTAAGTCAGTGGGTAACTGATGTTTTATACTATTTGAAATTGGAAAAAATGAAATTGTCACTTAGAGGATCTGTGCAGAACATTTTCAAAATCTGGTAGGATCTAATCAATAACATTTTAAAGCTCTTAAAGTACTGAGGAAGCAGATTCTCTTCCCATTTCTTTTTCTTCTCCATTTATCTTTATCCGCTTATTAAACTTATCAATTTACTTATTTTTACTAGCTTTACGTTTTACTCTATTGGCCATGCTCTCTTTCTAAGGGGTGGGGGTTAATTTGTTTTCAATCCTATTTTTGTAAAAATTGATCTATTTGTATGGAATGATTACAATAAAATCATCCATCCATCCATTTTCCAACCCGCCGAATCCGAACACAGGGTCACGGGGGTCTGCTGGAGCCAATCCCAGCCAACACAGGGCACAAGGCAGGGAACCAATCCTGGGCAGGGTGCCAACCCACCGCAGACAATAAAATCAATTAAATTAAAAAAAAATTTGAATGAATCATACAGCACAGCTAAAAACATTTCAGTACTTGCCACAAGCAAATTCCATTTGAGACGTTGACCTTACTGGTTCATTTGTGGGTGGACAGGGTGTAGAGTTAGGCCCACAAATGAGCTGTAAGCAAAAAAGTACATGTTATACCCCACCCACGGTGTGTCCTAGGAAAGAGAAAAATATAAAATTAAAAATGCACAGCGGCTTCTCACAATTTTTAAGTGAAATGTTTTATCTTAATAATAATAATTCTTTGCATTTATATAGCGCTTTTCTCACTACTCAAAGCGCTTAGCAATTGCAGGTTAAGGGCCTTGCTCAAGGGCCCAACAGAGCAGAGCTCCTTTTGGCATTTTACGGGCTTCGAACTAGTGCAGATCCCTAGCCTCAGAGCCACCACTCCGTTAGAAGCGGACAGACAGGTAGACATGGCTATCACAATAGGTGCTTCACGCATTGACCCCCTTCTTTTGACACCCACTGCACGCCCAACCTACCTGGAAAGGGGTCTCTCTTTGAACTGCCTTTCCCAAGGTTTCTTCCATTTTTCCCTACTAGGTTTTTTTGGGAGTTTTTCCTTGTCTTCTTAGAGAGTCAAGGCTGGGGGGCTGTCAAGAGGCAGGGCCTGTTAAAACCCATTGCGGCACTTCCTGTGTGATTTTGGGCTATACAAAAATAAACTGTATTGTATTATTTGCAAATGCGCCTACATTTGCTGCAAAAGAGCCTGTTGTGCTGAAAACTATACTAGACATTTAAAACAAAAAGTAAGTAAAATAAAAATTGGAAAAATACTGTAAAAACCAATCATAGAATGTTAAATATTAATTTTAAAATGCTCAAAAGTGTTTTTTTAATCTGTTTACAATGTGAGTTTCTCATAACTACGTAGATAATGGGTGGTTCTCTTTAACACCTAAAGCTAACTTGTAATATTCAAACCCTTACCCCTGAAGCCTATAGGAGTTCAGACACATAGATATTTTGCTTTGTACAGGCAGTTTACTTTAAATATAAAAGCATAATAAGACCCTGGAGAATAACACAAGGGAGTAAAAAAAAAGCACAATAAGAAACATAACACACACGCCTGGAATGAAACTCTAAAGTTTAAATGTTGTTTGTTGTTCTTCCTCTTTTCTGTCTGAAATATCTGACCACTCTTCTTTCCAGGCAGGCAGCTGTTGTCTACCATATTTAACTTCTGAGTATAATTACAGAGTACTATCAGCACATCTCTGTATGGACTAGAATCAATTTGATAACTATAAACTAAACTACACAAGGATGGGGTAGATCACCAGCAATAGATCACCACACAGATCACATTAAATGTATGAAATTCCAACTCTTTGCACATTTAGAATCCTTAGATTTATACTTGATATCACTTTCATGATGAAATGCATTAAAGTATGTATGTTACATTTTACAGATAAATCGTTAATTTCGTTTAAATCAGTGCTCCGCAACCGGTGTGCCGCGGCACACTGGTGTGCCTTGAGCCGATTCAGGTGTGACGCGGTCAAATAAGACAATTTTCTAACTAAATAATATTTCAACGGTCCTCCTTTGAAACACAATAACGAGAATACGTGCAATGAAATATTCGCGTAAATAGCCTTTTAAAGGTTTCATAATTTTATGTGTGATTTCTCTGAAATAATAAATCCCATCGCCTGGCGCCTGTAGCCTACGACGTAGGCCCTACGTAGTCGCCAGACAACTCCGTAGTATGCTTTGATAGGCAGATCGCTCCGTGCCCTCAGCTAGATTCAATTCAAGCCGACGTATTAGTCGTGCTACGTCGCATTCACTCGTCTTGCGACAGTAGTTATCATTTATTACTATTAGTTGTGTTGCTGAATTGTGTATGGTTAACGTTCTTCGTGTGATTCATATTTAGTTTTATACCCCTTTAAATATGGATAAATTTTTACGTGGAAAAGATTCGTCTTCACGTACAGATGATGAAGAACCCAGCACAAGTGTTGCAAAAAAAAACCAAAGAAGATTGTGAAAAGGAAGTACAACGAGGACTACATTCGATACGGATTCTCGTGATGTGGTGACGAAACGGCTCCAAAGCCACAATGCATCATTTGCGGCGATCAGCTATCAAACGAGGCAATGGCACCCAGTAAACTAAATCGCCATCTAAATTCAAACCATCCCAGTTACGCCAAAAAAGACAAACAACTCTTGTGTTAATTAAAAATGATAAGCGGTCATGCTTAAAAGATCTTGACCAAGAACTTCGGGTTGCGCTGTCAAATATTGAGCCGAATATAAAACTTTTGTGTTCATTGAAACAAGCGCAGGTATCACATTAATCAGTCATTATGTTATAATAATTATTAAGATTGCATAAAAGTTAATATAGTATAGTTTTTATGTATGTATACTTATAATAAATGTATACTTATAATAAAAAATGAAAATTTATTGTAAAATTTGTGTATTAAATTCATATCTATATATCAGTGGCGTAGCTGGAGATCATGTTGCCCGGGGCGGTGAAAAATTTGACGCCCCAAAGCTGAAAGAAATTTTTTTTTTTGCGCCTCCTTAAGGAACAAAAAAAAAAGAAAGTACCGTAGTTTGGACGCCCCTAAATAGCTGACGCTTGGAGCGGACCCCCCCCCCCAGCTATAGCGACGCCACAGCTATATATTTTAGCTTTTGACGTGCCGCGGAATTCTAGGAAGAACTTTGGTGTGTCGTAGGTGAGAAAAGGTTGCGGAGCACTGGTTTAAATAATGAATACTGTTAATAATTACACACATGGTGGTGACACGGTGTTGGAGCGGTAGCAGTGCTGTCTCGCAGGGAGTCACGTCGCTGGTGTTCTCTGCCTGGAGTTTACATGTTTTCCTGCTGGGTTTCCACAGTGTGCTCCGGTTTCCTTCCAAAAATATGCAGATTTGGTGACACTAAAATGACGCCAGTGTATGTGAGTGCTTGTATTTACCTTACGATGAGCTGATGCCCTGTCTAGGGATTGTTTCTGCCTCGTGCCTAATGCAAGCTGGAATGGGCACATCCCTGGATTGATGGATTTAATCATTAAACATCCTTTTCAGATATACTGCGGCAAGGTGTCATCGGAATTTAATGGCTGTTCCAGGCAATTCACAACACAGCGAAGCTGAACCTGTTTTCACTGTGATAATATCTTGCACTGCCACCTGGTGGATTCTTCCAGATTTACGTAAAGTACACGTACAAGTATAAACAGTACAACGCTTGCGTAGCAGGAGTGTCCGCTGGAGCATGCGTCGTGTCACGTGAAGTATAAACCTGGCCTTAGAGCTCAATCTAATTTCTCAGCTTGTGTAACAGATTAGCATGGTCAATGGTATCAAATGCTGTGCTTAAATCTAACAACATAATTACTGTGGAATTCCTTTGGTCAGAAGATATCAGGATGTCGTTAGCAACAGGGATTAGTAATGCTTCTGTATTATGACTGGTGCAGAAGCCAGACTGGAGTTTCTCAAGTAAATTATGTTTTGTGAGGTGAGACTGAAGCTGCATGATGACCACGTTTTTCAAGAGTTTTGGAAAGCAAGAAAAAAATTTAAATTGATCTCTAACTGTTAAATGTATGAGGGTCTAGCTGCGACTTTTTAAGTAACTGATAACTGAAACGTTTAGTAACAGTGCCAGTCAGTAAGAGTAGGTGCTGCCAGAACATCCATTGAAGTTTGTTAGGAATGGAACTAAGGGAAATGTAGTAAGTTTAATTAAAAAAACGTGGTATGCACAAGCAAAGGAAGGGTTTGACAATGCAATATTTAGTTTGTGAAGTGACACAGGGATCTTATATTGTTAATTTTATCATTAAAGATAAATAAATATTTAAATATAAATATCATTAAATAAAATCTGAACTACTAATGTCTGTAGGTATTTTGAATTGCAGTTCTGAATTATGTTATATTAGCAAATGTTCTAAACAATACACAAAGATTATTACTGATGTTATGTGTTAATCTAGAATAGTAGACTGAGTAAGTCAGGGGGCCTAAAACCATCAACTAGTCACACAAAGGGCAAAAAAGAATCTGTATCAAATAAAATAATTTCACAAAATGCTCTGTAAACCATTGAAGCTCAGAAGATCACAACCCAAAAGATACAGAAGACAAAGCCTTCAAAACAGGCAATCCCAATAGCAAACAAAGTCCCAAAACAAAATCCAAGAGTGGTCAAAAAACAGAGCACAGATGTCAAAAGTCCAGTAATTCTCAAAAAGCACAGAACAATCAAACTAGAAACTCATCAACACCACAAATGCATTCCCAATGAACCACAAGGGACTGTTTTTTCTCTCTCCTGGGGGCAGTCCTTTATTAGTGATGGGCAAGTGGCCCCTTCTCTTGGAGGACCACCTAAAAAACAAATGGCACATAATAAAAGGTGCTTACACATAAAGGAACTAAATAATCAACAATGCTAATGTAAACAATTTACAAAATATGTAATATGTGACAAATATGTGACAATTGAAACCCTAGGCGGGGGGGAAACCTTGGCTGAAATAGGAGTCATAAATAGAGTTTTTCTTTAATATATTTTAATAGTCTCAGTTATGATTTACTGTATTAAAAATGTATTACTCCTTAGATACATTTTTCTTACAGTTTTTGAAGATGGTTTTGAGGGTTTTGGACAATGAACAATCAAATCTCTTTGCTATGTTTGCTGTTTGAATATATATTTGCCAAGATCGGTTTTTATTTTTATTTTATTAAATGTTTACCACACAACCATTTTGTTTCCTTGTGGGTGCTGCCATTTTGTGGGGTGGTTGTCAAAATGCAACGGTCTTTTGTTAGCTATGTGGCTTTAGAAGGTGTGTGATGATTGCATCATGAAAGTGATGGTATAAAAGCCTGCAACAAATATACTGTACAATCTTTATTCAAGACTGTTAATAGTAACAAGAGTGTGATGTGTTAATTTATGATATGGAATTAAAAACATTAGTGTTTCCTTTTAAAGGTAGAGTTTGGTTAACATTTGGGCTTTGGAAACAATAATTTTAACTTGCTAGTTTATACATTTTTGGTGGCAGTAAAATGTTTGATTCACCTCCTGGTCTACTTATAAGTTTAAATCTGTTTGGGTCAGATTAAAATTGGGCCCTAACATGGTTGTGCTTTTAGAAGAAATAGACTTATTAAGAAAGAAAGAAATTTTAAGGAACAATTAGGAGAACTGACTTCTACAGTAATTTTTAACATGGAAAATATAGTAAGGTTAGCAAAAAACCTTGTTAAGTTACAAGGGAGGGAAAAACACAGTTAATCCTTTAGAAGAAAGCCAATGTTTAAAGAAGGTCTTTTGTTTTCTTTGTGGGGATTCAGGAGATATTATTTTTATCTCTCCTAAGCTAAAGAATAAACAGAAACATCAGCTTCAATTTGGATTGGGGGGGGGGGGGGAGGAATTGGCATTAAAAATTTGTTTAAAAAGTCAGAATTACTTGTGAATTTTGAGATTCAAGATTTAATAGAACTTGGAATAATAGATTAGCGCTAGAATGCTGCAAGACCCCCAGAATTTATCACAGAGTCCTTGAGTGGCCCAGCCAGAGACCAGACTTGAATCCGATTGAACATCTCTGGAGAGATCTTAAAATGGCTGTGCACCGACGCTTCCCATCCAACCTGATGGAGCTTGAGAGGTGCTGCAAAGAGGAATGGGCGAAACTGGCCAAGGATAGGTGTGCCAAGCTTGTGGCATCATATTCAAAAAGAATGCATCAAAAGGTGCATTGACAAAGTATTGAGCAAAGGCTGTGAATACTTATGTACATGGGATTTATCAGTTTTTTTATTTTTAATAAATTTGCAAAAACCTCAAGTAAACTTTTTTCACATTGTCATTATGGGGTGTTGTGTGTTGAATTCTGAGGAAAAAAAATGAATTTAATCCATTTTGGAATAAGGCTGTAACATAACAAAATGTGGAAAAAGTGATGCGCTGTGAATACTTTCCGGATGCACTATATATAAGATTTCCATCCAGTTTGCAAACATTGCATTTTCTCTTTTGATTCTTTCTTCCCAAAGCATTAGTTTTTATTTGAAAGCGTTAATTTTGTCAGAGGAAAATAAAAATATTTTCACAATCTCCTTGCATACTTTTATTAAGTGAAAGACTGAAACCAATCAGCAAGAAATGCAACTTTATTGCATCAAAGCTCATCACTGAGAAAATCATCTAACTCAGATTGTTGAGTTGTCAAAAAAAAGTTGTATCTTCCTCTTTTAGTTCATAAAATCTTGATAGAGCTCGACCATGTGATAACCACCTAACGTCTGTATGTAATAACCACTGCATGTGAGAAGCTTTCATTGAGGAACACAGTGGTGCAAACAATCTCTAGTAACAGAATTTTGACAGTCTCATCTAGTACATTTTTCAGGTCAGGTGCCAATGATTTTGACACTAGTACATCTCTGTGGAAAAAACAATGAGTAAAATTAATTATAAGAGTCGAAATAGGCCCTTTTTTTCCGTCTCTGTGGCGGAGTCAATGGAGGCTCTGATCGAGGCTCTCGACAGACTTAACAAGATGTCTGATTGTCTGGGCTTGCGAGTGTCCTTGATAAAAACCAAGATCCAGGCCTTTAATGACCTCTTAGGCACAGACATCAACAGTGTGTCTGTCTGCGGAGGGAATGTTGACTTCGTCGAGAGGTTTATTTACCTCGGCAGCGACATTTATGCCTCTGGTGACTCTTCCTATGAAGTCATTAGACATACTGGGAGAGCATATGGGGTCATGAGGTTGCTGGAAAGGGGTGTGTGGCGCTCCCGATATCTGTGCAAAAGGACGAAGGTCCAAGTCTTTAGAGTCCTGGTGCTTCCTGTTTTCTATGTGGTTGCGAGACATGGATGCTATGCAGTGACCGAGGACAAAGACTGGACTCCTTCGGTACTGTGTCTCTTGGGAGAATCCTTGGGTACCGCAGATTTGACTTTGTGTCGAATGAGTCCCAAATGAGTCACATTACCTGCATTGTGAGAGAGCGTCCATTAAGGCACTACGGCCATGTGGTGCAATTCCCCGAGGGTGATGCGGCTAACAGGATCCTCATTGTTGAGGTCCCGAGTGGGTGGACCTGGCCAAGGGGATGCCCACTTAAGACCTGGCTGCGGCAGATAGATGGTAATTTCCGGTGGGTGAAACTGGACTGTGTGTTTGCCAACCAGGATCCTGAACTGTTTAGTCATGCTCCCCAACCTGACCTGACTTGACCTGATCTGTGAATATGGTGTGTGTGTGTGAGTTCATTAGTGTGTGTGAATGGCCATTGCAATTGACTAGAATATTTTCCAGGACTGTTTTCAAGCTTTTGCCCAACCTTGGTGAGATAACCTTTGGCCCCCACAACCCTGACATAGAACTCAGTCCATTGAAGGCCACAGTGTCTGCACAGTCCCCAAATGGTCCTGAATGTTATGCCATGTGTACATTTTCTTCTTGTTTATTTTTCTTTTCATTGCACCAATGGGTTCTCATTATGAATGACCATCTATTTGGACATTTTATCTATTTGCAGCACGGTAGCACATCAAATGTACAATCTCATAAGAGTGAGTGACCTATGAGACTCCTGCTTTGATCATGCCTCACTCATGTCAGCCAACCAGGACTTATATTTTGTGTTAAGCTTTTTATTTATATCTTATTGGACAGGTTTATAATTGTGAAGATTAAATGTGGTAGGGGTGTATGCTGGGTAGGGGATTGCTGTGTTTGCCTGTAATGTCTGTAAAAACATGGACTTTTCCTGTTATTAGGCAGTTTTTTCTCATATATGCTAAGGTATGTTTGAGACAAGGGCCACAGGGTGTGCACCCAAGTCACCCTTATGGTATATCTGACCATGCATGTTTTTTGGAATATAGTATTACTAACTGAACTTCTTATAGAAAAAATGCCTTTTAAAATCAAGAAATTAGATGAAATTGAGGGGTTATTATCAAATATTGCTATTTAATTTCAACCATATAGACTGTTTACCTTCATTTTCTTTAGTTATACTGGTCTCTATAAATATTTCATAATTTTGTGGTTGACAGAATGTTTGGCCCCTCATCCTCCCCCACTCCCCGCAAACTTTTCTGCAGACGTCCAGGATTGCAAGGTGCAATTAGTCAATGAATTAATAAATATAACCAACCCACTTATTCCAGTTCAAAGTATATAAATATAGATATTTTCCATATAAGCTTGGAATATTAAAGCCTAATAATAATAATAATAATAATAATAATAATAATAATAATAATAAACCATTCCTTATCCAACCCGCTATATCCTAACACAGAGTCACGGGGTTCTGCTGGAGCCAAACCCATCCAACACAGGGCAGGCAGGAACAAACCCCGGGCAGGGCACACACACCCACACACCAAGCACACAGTAGGGATAATTTAGGATCGCCAATGCACCTAACCTGCATGTCTTTGGACTGTGGGAGGAAACCGGAGTGCCCGGAGGAAACCCATGCAGACACGGGGAGAACATGCAAACTCCACGCAGGGAGGACCCGGGAAGCAAACCCAGGTCTCCTTACTGCGAGGAAGCAGCGGTGCCACTGCACCACCGTGCCGCCCCAATAATAATAATAATAATAATAATAATAATAATAATAATAATAATAATAATAATAATTTATTTTTATTATTATTATACATGTATTAAATATAGGCTCACAGTAGTTCAGAGTTATACAGTAATTCATAAGTTATACTAATGAATCTGGATTTAAAATACTTCTAGGATTCTGGATTATGTAGTACAAGTTTACATTTAAGCTACATAAAGCTCTTTAAAGGTCATATTTGGAATTCTGTGCACACTTTTGGCTATCATATTAGATAGATAGATAGATAGATAGATAGATAGATAGATAGATAGATAGATAGATAGATAGATAGATAGATAGATAGATAGATAGATACTTTATTAATCCCAAGGGGAAATTCACATACTCTAGCAGCAGCATACTGATACAAAAACAATATTAAATTAAAGAGTAATAAAAATGTAGGTATAACAGACAATAACTTTGAATAATGTTAATGTTTACCCCTCCGGGTGGAACTGAAGAGTCGCATAGTTTGGGGGAGGAACGATCTCCTCAGTCTGTCAGTGAAGCAGGAAAGTGACAGCAGTCTGTCGCTGAAGCTGCTCCTCTGTCTGGAGATGACACTGTTTAGTGGATGCAGTGGATTCTCCATGATTAACAGGAGTCTACTTAGTGCCTGTCGCTCTGCCACGGATGTCAAACTGTCCAGCTCCGTGCCTACAATAGAGCCTGCTTTCCTCAGCAGTTTGTCCAGGCGTGAGGCGTCCTTCTTCTTAATGCTGCCTCCCCAGCACACCACGGCGTAGAACAGGGCACTCGCAACAACCATCTGATAGAACATCTGCAGCATCTTATTGCAGATGTTGAAGGACGCCAGTCTTCTAAGGAAGTATAGCTAGCTCTGTCCTGTCTTGCACAGAGAATCAGTATTGGCAGTCCAGTCCAATTTAACATCCAGCTGCACTCCCATGTATTTATAGGTCTGCACCCTCTGCACACAGTCACCTCTGATGATCACGGGGTCCAGGAGGGGTCTAGGCCTCCTAAAATCCACCACCAGCTCCTTGGTTTTGCTGGTGTTCAAGTGTAGGTGGTTTGAGTTGCACCATTTAACAAAGTCCTTGATGAGGTTCCTATACTCCTCCTCCTGCCCACTCCTGATGCAGCCCATGATAGCAGTGTCGTCAGCGAACTTTTGCACATGGCAGGACTCCGAGTTGTATTGAAAGTCCGATGTATATAGGCTGAACAGGACCAGAGAAAGTACAGTCCCCTGCGGCGCTCCTGTGTGGCTGACCACAATGTCAGACGTGCAGTTCCCGAGACGCTCATACTGAGGTCTGTTTGTAAGATAGTCCACAATCCATGCCACCAGGTATGAATCTACTCCCATCTCTGTCAGCTTGTCCCTAAGGAGCAGAGGTTGGATGGTGCTGAAGGCACTAGAGAAGTCCAGAAACATAATTCTTACAGCACCACTGCCTCTGTCAAAGTGGGAGAGGGATCGATGTAGCATATAGGTGATGGCATCCTCCGCTCCCACCTTCACCTGGTATGCGAACTGCAGAGGGTCGAGGGCGTGGCGTACCTGTGGCCTCAGGTGGTGAAGCAGCAGGTCTTCATCACATTTGACGTCAGAGCGACAGGCCGGAAGTCGTTCAGCTCACTAGGACGTGATACCTTTGGGACTGGGGTGATACAAGATGTTTTCCAAAGCCTCGGGATTCTCCCCTGTTCCAGGCTCAGGTTGAAGATGTGCTGTAGAGAACTCCCCAGCTCCAGCACACAGGCCTTCAGCAGTCATGGCGATACTCCATCTGGATCCGCTGCTTTGCTGGCATGAAGTCTCCTCAGCTCTCTGCACACCTGTGCTGCTGTAATTGTGGGTGGGGATGTCTCTCCTATGCTGGTATCAGCAGAAGGATGGGTGGAGGGTGCAGTACTCCGAGGTGAGAGTGGGTTAGGGTGGTCAAACCTGTTAAAGAAGTTGTTCATTTGGTTTTCTCTCTTCACGTCTCTCTCGATGGTGGCACCCTGCTTCGAGCTGCAGCCAGTGATGATCTTCATCCCATCCCACACTTCCTTCATGCTGTTATTCTGCAACTTCTGCTCCAGCTTTCTCCTGTACTGCTCCTTCGCTGCCCTGAGCTGGACTCGGAGTTCCTTCTGTACGCGCTTGAGCTCATGCTGATCACCGCCTTTAAAAGCCCTTTTCTTCTGGTTCAAAAGGCCCTTGATGTCACTTGTAATCCATGGATTGTTGTTAGCATTGCAGCGTACTGTTCTTACTGGAACTACAATGTCCATACAGAAGTTGATGTAGTCAGTAGTGCAGTCAACAACCTCCTCAATGTTCTCACTATAAGATCCCTGCAGGGTATCCCAGTCCGTACTTTCAAAGCAGTCTCTCAGAGCCTGCTCTGCCTGAGGGGACCACTTCCTGAATGAGCATGTGGTTGTAGGTAGCTCCCTCACTCTTGGTTTGTAGTGAGGCTGAAGTAGAACCAGGTTATGATCTGCTTTCCCAAGCGCAGGCAGCGGGGTGGCACTGTATGCATTTTTAACATTTGCATACAGTAAATCAATAGTCTTATTTTCCCGGGTTTTAAAGTCCACATACTGGGAGAAGGCAGGTAATGTTTTGTCCAGCGTCACATAGTTAAAATCTCCAGAGATTAGCACAAACACCTTGGGGTGCTGTGTTTGTAGTTTAGCAACAGCACAATGGATGATGTCACTCGCTGTCTCCACGTCCGCCCGAGGAGGGATGTAAACAATAACAACAATGACGTGTCCAAACTCTCTGGGCAAGTAATACGGATGCAAATTTACGGCCAACAGTTCGATGTCCCTGCAGCAAGTGGAGATTTTGATGTTAACATGTCCAGAGTTGCACCATCTTGTATTGACATAGACAGCTACACCTCCTCCTTTGTGCTTCCCACAGGTACTTGCGTCTCTGTCCGCTCTAACTGTGCTAAACCGGGGTAGCTCCACGTTAGCATCTGGATTTGCATTATTACAAGGATGTATAGCAATAAATACATCCCTCAGGTAAGCTAAAGGACATTTTCCATGCTAGATTGGTATAAGTTATTCTGAAGACTGAAGACACAGTTCTTCAGCTATAGCAAATCTCTCTATTATAAAAAAAAATCCTGGAGAGAAACAGTAGGGCGTCGAGACGTGATCTTCATGTTAAGATCACGGAAGACAGTTAAAAGACCTAAGAGGACCTTAAGCATAAGACATTGGGCCAAGAGATTGACCCAGGATGTAGAACATGAGATTCTTGCAAGACACGCCTTACTTACAATCAGTATCAAATAAGACAACAGGGCAGCAACACATTCAGTCGTGTGAAGGATTTCAGCACACACAGATCCAAGGTCTCAGCGCATATAAAACGTATAAGGACAATATGTTATAAATGAAACGTTGACGACTAAGCGAAGAAGAAAGCAGCATGGAGAAAAGAGACTCAAAAGCGTTGGAGAGAAAAAAGAGCAAAAAAGAAAAAAATAATCTAGGTGCAAATTCAGAAAATGAAGAAAGTAATTATCAGCCCGTAAAAAGTGGAACTGAAACAAAGCACATCCAATCGGGCTCAGAATTGAAAGACAGAGTAAAAGACAAAGTAGAACTTCATAAACATGTTCACAAACGTTGGCGCTATACACATGCAGAGCAGATTATGAAAGCAGTGTAATTCGAAAGGCTCAAAAAAAAAAAAAAAAACGTATGCACGATACAAATGTGGAAAAAGTTAAAGAACATGAAAGAAGGAAAATTAGAAAGCATAAAAAAAAGAAAGTAAAGATCGCAGTAGCGCAAACAAATGGAAACTATTACTCGAAAAAGGGAAAATAATCACCACGGACCAGAGGCCTCATGTATAAACAGTGCGTATTCACAAAAATGTTGCATACGAATGTTTCCACGCTCAAATCGCTATGTATGAAACCTAAACTTAGCATAAAGCCACGCACATTTCCACGGTAGCTCATACCCTGTCGTATGCAAGTTCTCTGCTCGGTTTTGCAGACTGTGCTACTGAAGCAGTGCTACTGTTCCTGTGTGATCATCCTTTCTTTTCAGATCCACATCCCTGACGCGGCTTTATAAATACACTGAAATTAACCACATATTGTTTATTAGTTTAATGCATTTGATTGTAATTAACCAGTAACAATATAATGGTCCACAGAATGGCCAAACTATTCCAAATACCATAACTGCTTTAGCACTGTTACTCTCACTGCACCTTCTTCTTCTTCTTTCAGCTGCTCCTGTTAGGTGTTGCCACATCGGATCATCTTTTTCCATATTACTATATTAGCACCTATATTTATATCACTGTATCTGAGTGTGAATCACAGCTGTACAGCAGCTGATTGGAAAGAGAGTTATCGGTATACAGCATCAAGCACACACTGCCTCAGCCATTCGCTATTTGAACTGCTCTCATATGACAAATGCTTCAGAGTCTTTCCTGTACGGACCTCGCGGTTCACAAGCAGTTTCATCCCAAGAACTCTAAACGCACTCAGTCAGTCCATCAAGTGCTCCTTGTAGAACTGTTTGTACTTATAAGTACAATTACCTCACTGTAAACTTGCGATACAGTTATAATATTGTACAACCTGAGCCACTTTATAAAGCGTGTATTTTCATTTGATGACGATATCATTTTTAAGATGAAATGCAGCAAAATATGTTTATTATATTATACAGATAAAACTTTAACTTTAACTACACTCGTTCACGGATTGTTCCTGCCTCACGCTGTATTCTTGCTGTGGCTGGTGTGACACTGGAAGGATAGATGGATAGAATAATTAAACATTACGAAGATATTTCAATGTTCCTTAAAAGTTTTGAAGAATCAGCGTTCTAAGCTTACAGATGGCTTAACGTCTATTACAGAGCTGATTGTGTGGTGATTGGGTATTTGGAGAAAGAAAAGTAAGGACAGGAATTGGGGGGTTAGTACATTTGAAAAGGACAGTACTTCTGTAATAAAGCATTTCATCGAAGGTCGCGCATGGCGCAGCAAGCATCTTGCGTGAGACATGAACAATCACTGTGCCACAGTGTTCCCATGTTTAACAACATACTTTAACTCCTATCATCATGAAAATGATATCACATATACTTCTCAGTATTTTAATTATTCAGAGAGCTGTAATATTATGTATGTAATGGATTCTGTGTCCTGTCGGAGGAAGAGAAAGCCCGGAAGCACATTGTGATTCACCCACATAGAAGATCAAATGCAATTCAAAGCATTTAATGTGCTACTTTAGTTATGATGGGATTTGAGAAACTAGTAAATTAAGCGATTTTAAGATGAAGTTTATGATGTTCTACTTTAATGACAAAATAAACTATTAAACTGGAAATTTTGAGATTGAAGTTGACATTTCATGCTTTTTTCACACTGTGTGCCTTTTTTTTTTCTCTGTACCCTAATAAGCTTTCATATGACACTCAGACGGTGGGCTATGACTCGCCTTTTCACGGCGACTTTGATATCTGACAACTTCTTTTTTATTTCGGGCACTGTATGACTTTGTGAACTTGAGCTTTCGAGTTTCTCCGACACGCTATGTCACTCGATCAACTTCCTTTTGTTGTTTATACCAGTTTAAATCAACAAATAGTACGTTTTTCTTTGCCTCCACTTGGTATTTGCTGAAATTCTTCTATTTTCCCTCGTATTTTTGCCATTGTCTTTTCACAGAAGGCTGATCTTAAGGGCTATTTATATTGATTTGCATATTCAAAGAGGCGTAATTCTGGAAGGAGTTGGGGCGGGACAGAAGGTGTGTGCACGTGCGTTAATTTTCATGCTGACCGGGATTTAGCAGAAGAACGTTATAGTGTGAATTCTATGTACGGCGTTATGCATGAGGCTCCACGTGTCGTTGAAAAAAAAGCAGGAGAAAGAGAGGTCAGAAATAAAAGACAGAGTAGAAAACAAAGTAAAATGTCATAAAGAGGTTACAAAACAAAGGGGCCAAACACATAAAGAGCAGGTTAGAAATAATGAAAACTGGAATTCAAAAGACTCAAAAAAACTGTAGGCGCGAAGCACATGCAGAGCAAGATACAGAATATGAAAGCAGAAAAAAACGACAGTGTCAAAAAAAGAAAGTAAACATCGCATTAGTGCACAAAAAGAGAAATTATTACTTGGAAAAATAACTAAAAGGTGAATAGAAATCAAATATATGGACACAGGTGATATGTCAGAAGTATGTAAATATTGTAAGGCTTTTGAAATTTAAGTCAGAGAATTTCAAAAACATGTTTTACCTCACATGCATTTATTGGTTACTTTGCAAAAACAATTATTAACTGCTGATGATGTGGATCGCTTTGTCTGTGCTGAAGTTCTAAACAGAGAAACCTATCCTGAATTATGGTACAAAGTCATTAAACACACGTCTCACTAACCTCATTTAAAAGATTCAGCATATTGGGACACGAAAGATTACAAATATTGTTTTTACATAAGTTCTGAAATAAAAGTGAAACTAATGAAATAGGAACAATTCAAAGAAAAAAAAAATCTTAAAAGTATGTATCCGGAAAACCAAATACGGGGGTTGGTGAACGAAGCGAGCAAGGGGCGAAGCCCCCTAGTTAGATAAAAAGATGAGAAAAATATTTAATATTTAAAAACGAATAAATTGAGAAAGTTATACTGGCTGGTCCAGGACTGTTTCCCTCTTTGTGTATGGTGTGGCGCCCAGTGATGATAAAGAAAGATTTAGCTCAAAAATGTTTCCATTATGCTGCTAGACATCAGTGAAGTCTTTGCTATAGAATGTTACCACATATCCTATATTGATGAGTTACATTTTTCTAAAAATTGATTTTATTATATGCAAATAAACAATAATCATTGTTGCCACAGATAGAATATGGAAATGGCAGAGTCTGTGGTTATTGTCCTTTTTGTCTAAGGGATTAATTAGGAATTACATTTATTAAAATGACAAAAGGAACAGTAATAGGCTAAAGTTGCTGGTTTTTGGTGACACATTTTTAATTTGCATTAACACCAGAATAAATACAAGGAAGATGAATTATAATATGAGATCATCCTCAAGCATTAATATCCACTCCACCTACCCACTCCTGTGAATGACAAGACAAAAGTGTCCAGCTGAGTGATTTAGAGGCTTGTATATTATATATAGATATAAACATATATATATTGTGGCCTGCAGGGGGACACTCCGGCTCCCCAAACCTGACACAGACAGGCACAGGCACAAATTCAGCAACATAGACTTTTTATTTAGCTATTATTTTATAAACTCTTCCCAAACATTTCCCACCCAAGTACAGTACACAAGCACAATAACAGCGCAGCATACAGCAACTCTTTCTCTTCTTCCTCTGTCTCTCTGCCTCCAGTCCTCCTCCAGCAAGCTTTGTCAGGGTGGCCAGGGTGGAGAGGCAGACATATACATTGTGGTGGATGGAAGGTGCCCTTGCCAGGCCAGGGTGTCTTCTTAATAGAAGGATTGGGGGAGAAAGTATGTTCAGGGCATTATCTCGACCAGATCGCAAGACGGCAGTCGCCCTGGGTTACCACAGCACCTTGGATTCCCACAGGGCATGCTGGGACTTGGAATTTGGTGGCTTAGCCCTATTGGGTTCTGGGGAAGTCGCCAGTGAGTGATGCAGGGACTGTAGAGCCCTGTTTCAGGCTCCCACCTTACCTGGAACTGCTTCCAGACCAAGCCTATGGAACACCAGAAGCACTCTTAGGTATTACATAAAAGGAGCCAGCTGCCACTGCTCAAGGAGCCAATGTCTGTCTGTC